>NC_079453.1:23550238-23850238 GCF_903798145.1 Danio aesculapii | reverse complement strand
TTCTGTGTGGAGTTTGCATGTTCTCCCCATGTTGCCATGGGTTTTCTCTGTGTGCTTAGTCTTCCATCACAGTCCAATATTGCCCATAATGTATGAGTGCGTATGGGTGTTTCCCAATACTGGGTTGTGCAAAATATGTTGCAATAGTTGGTTTCATTTCGCTCTGGTGACCCCTGATAAATAAGGAAATAAGCTGAAGGAAAATGAATGAATATATATATATATATATATATATATAAAGGGGGCATTCTGAGGAAATTTCTAATTTCTGCTAGAGGGTGAGTGGCGAGTTTGGCGAGACTCCTGCGGGAGTCAATGCTCGAGGAACACTCCTACTGGAGATAGAGCGGGGAGTGACAGCTCTATATATAAATATATATTTATGTACTTGCGTGTATATATATATATATATATATATATATATATATATATATATATATATATATATATATATATATATATATATATATATTTATATACGAAAGTATATAAATATATATTGGTACATGGCACATGTACAGCAGACATAATTAATTGTTTTAGCTGATATTCGTGCAAGGTGTCTGTGAATGGAAGCGCCTTTGTTAATGCATGTTACAATAACTTTGATATCCCGATGTGCAAGGGTTGTAGAATTGGGCATTCCTCCCCCTGCAGGGTGGCAAATGGATAGAGAGCTGGGGATATGGGGCATGTCTTGGCTGGTGGTCCTGGAAGTACCTCTTGGAGAACAGGTGAGATGATAGTGGAGTGAGTTAAAACCCCTTAGTGATATAGAAATTTGTTTAAAAGCAAATGTGTCTAACACAGTCAGTCAATGTATGAAAGGTTACTCCATGCTAGGAATGTCCTCCTGTTTGCAGCAGTCAAGCAGGAAATTGTTTCTTTGCCGTTTCACATCTCACTAACTTGGCATTATAAACTTGTCTATGACACTCATGTTTATTGATATACAAGTCACTATTGGCATGTTACACAAGAGCTTCAATGCTTGATGTGTTGAATGTCTTTCACTAGCTGGGTAAAACTCTTTTCATTCATAATTAAAAAAAAATAAACTAAAAATAAAAATTATATATATATATATATATATATATATATATATATATATATATATATATATATATATATATATATATATATATAAATATAAATATATAAATATATAAATAAACTGGCAACATCAAACTTGAAAAACGATGTTACCACTTAGTAGGAACTGTGTGAATGTAATATTTATCACGGGCTTTTACTGAATCCATGATAAATAACATCACGTTTGGAATCTTAACATGATTGAAAAATCTCGAGCATATCTGGCCCACTTCATTCACAAACTCTTATCACTCAGTCTATTCGTGAAACTATCAAGAGAGAAGGCGGGACCACCTCAAGTTTGGAAAGCTCATTGGATGGTGATACTTCTTCTTCAGCTATTGGCTCCTTGGAGTGTCAGTCAGAGTTCAGAGTGCAAAAGGTCGGCGGCCATTTTGTAGATCAAAATCGCTACAGTGTTTATACCTGAAAGACTGGCTCCATGCTCTCCAGCAGCTGGTTTGGATGATAACGGCGCACCCTTCCATGAATGTTTATCAACGTATGAAAATGTTGTGGACTAAAGTTTGTGGATTAGATTACCTGGTCATTTGCATTCGAACTTCTTCAAGTTGTTAGAATGTTATGGATCTGTTGACATGCGGGAGGCTGAGAGGTGAGTTCTTTGTTGAAATCATTCTTTTCACGCTGGTCTCGTCATTCGAAACCTTTATAAAATGTTTAATCTTTGTTGGAGCGTAGTTATCTAGCCAGGCTTCCCCTTAAGGCATGTATGTTACCGAAAGCGGACTGCTAGGAGATCAGTAAGAGTTTGGCTTCATTGCAGTGGTTTGGATCGCCGGCGTCTTGAGTTTAGTCGGAGTTGTGGCTTGTGTTGTGTGGGGCAGTTGGAGTAGAAGTTGAAAGAACCAATAACAGCAATCATGTCAGTCCAAAATAAAACACAGTCTTAACTGATGAGTTCAAGGACGGTTTAGTGTGTATTTTGGAAATGGACCCTTTCATGTATAACGAAATTGTGGAGTAACCCCAAAGATTTATATCCAGCTTCAGCGAGTAAATCAGAAAAAATTGTCATTAAAAGAAGGACAGCTAACTATGTCATTCAAAGTAAGTTTACACTTTATAATAATTACAGTCATGTATTAAGCATTCACAAATTGAATTGATCATTTGTAAAGCATTAACTTTACAATAATAGACATCAGTGAGCTCTATGTTTTACAAATGATTAATTTCATTAGTTTCATAGTGTGCAGTTTTTATAAAGTCTTACCCACATACTTTTACATTTATGGAAGAGAATTTGTAGTACTGGTGTTAAAGTTGACTTGAAATTTAAAATAATATTTTACAATTATTAGATGGAGAGCTGTACTACCTAAAACACAAAGGTACTGTCAAAGAAGTGCAGCTAAAAGTTCTCTGTGGCTCACAAGCTGCTGATGATATTTTTAAAGAATTTCATTGCAGCCCATTTGGAGCTCACTGTGGGCAAGTCAAAACAAGAGATGAAATCTGCAAAAGGTACTACTGGCCTGGGATGACTGCAGATATAGATGCTTGGGTAAGTACACATGCTGATAACCTCTGATAACTTACTACAGACAAATGAACGTACAGAAACATCAAAGAAAAATTAATGAATTTTACCCTATGCAAGTATAAGAACATGCTTAGTGATCTTAAACCAATGGCCATTTTCCTGCATTATAGCAGGAATATTGATGTGCAAAGTAGCTTCCTCTTCACAACATGTATATGCTATTATTACTATTTGTAATATTATTTCCTTTATGGTTGAACTTGTGCAATTGTTTTTGGATGAACAATCTGAACAATCTATCAGATGATGTTTGTTATCCTGAAGGTTGCCAGGTGTGTAGCATGTCAATCAAAACGCAGTGATCTAAAGAAGTCCATGGAATATATCCCAGTGGAGGTATCATAATATCAGTTGTTCATTACTTATTCATTTTGCATTATTTGTCTTGCTTAAATGTTTTAAACTAAACCGTATAATTTCTTATACAGGTCAGCAGCCCTTTTGAACTAATGGGCATGGACCTCATAGGGAAGTTGACTCCTACAGAGAATGGACACCAGTACATCTGCGTTTTAATTGACTACTTCAAAGTGGCCCCAAGCATATCCTCTAAAGTCAAAGTCAGCTTCTGAGGTTACAAATTGCATTGTCAAATTCTTTAATCAGTTTGAGGCGCCAAAACGAATTCTAACCGATCAAGGAAGAGAATTTGTCAATGCAGTATATTTTCTGTTACTGTAAATGAAATTCCAGTGTAATGTGTTATTTTAACAACAACATGTTGGAACGTACATATTAATTAACCAAAAAAATGTATGTTATGCACGGCAATAACATTGAAATAAACGTGTAATATATTTTTAAATGTGTAGATATTATTGCACTTTACATCCTCTACCCTTAATGAATAATATTCTGTACTCGATTATAACTGAACTTACTTGCAGATAAACCATCTGCCAAATTTTGGGGATTAAAAGAGCTTGTGTGCACCTTATCATCCCCAAACTAATGGACTGGTGGAGAGAATGAATGGTACCATACAAAGGTAATATGTGGAATTATGACTTTATATATATATATATATATATATATATATATATATATATATATATATATATATATATATATATATATATATATATATATATATATATATATATATATATATATATATAAATTTATATTTATTTTTTATGGCTAAATACTATAGGGATATTAAATTATTGTTACTAAATATTATTGTGTGTGTGTCAACCTAAATACATTATATCTGAAAACCTAGGGCCCTGGGAAAACTGATCAATGGCAAGCCAAACACATGGGATCAGTATTTGGATGCCGTGATGTTTGGCATTAAATTAAAGATCGGGCCATACAAATTTTTTTGGGGGATATTGCAAGAACAGCCCCAAATCAAGAGCTAGAAAGTGAGGTACTGTAAATGCCATAGTTTAACAGTGCTTTCTAACTGGTTTGATGCAAAAGTTTACTTGTGGTGGTGTTATCTGGCACCGCATACTTTTTTCCAGATTGTGAATGCATGCCTTTTCATTCTCGTGAGAAGATTTAATCAAAACCACCAACAGCAGGCCCTTTGCATAAATTCTTTCGAGATGTCATCTATATGGAGACATGAAAAGACAAAGCTAAAGGTACAAAAAATACTTTTATTTAGTTATAAAGACAGCAAATATTGTGAGTGCAGCAGATTATGAACTGTTTCTGTTGCAGATTGATCCAAGAAACTTTGATATTGTTTTGGGAATTATTAATGAAAATCATCACTGGATGCTCATGGTGAGACTTAAAACATCAAAACTAATATACTGGCATTTCTTCATTGTAATGTAACAGTTTGGTGTGTGTTGTAAAATTTCAGGTAATTTTCCCTAATAAAGAAAAGACACTTCTCCTGGAACCTTTGAAGGCAACTACTTTTTAAAATTACAAGGTGCCTTCAGTCCACAAGGTACATTAGCTTTTTTAAAAATGTATTACAATTTGAACAAATTAAAGTCTTTGTATGAACTTTTACATGATCATGCTTCTAAAATAGGCACCCATTCTTTTGTTGTACATATGTATGTATGTGTGTATATATATATATATATATATATATATATATATATATATATATATATATATATATATATATATATACACGCATACAAATACATATACAAAAAAATTTATGTTATGCACGGCAATAACATTGAAATAAACGTGTAATATATTTTTAAATGTGTAGATATTATTGCACTTTACATCCTCTACCCTTAATGAATAATATTCTGTACTCGATTATAACTGAACTTACTTGCAGATAAACCATCTGCCAAATTTTGGGGATAAAAAGGAGCTTGTGTGCACCTTATCATCCCCAAACTAATGGGACTGGTGGAGAGAATGAATGGTACCATACAAAGGTAATATGTGGAATTATGACTTTATATATATATATATATATATATATATATATATATATATATGTATATGTATATATATATATATGTTTATGTTTATATATTTATGTTATGTTTATATTTATATTTTTTATGGCTAAATACTATAGGGATATTAAATTATTGTTACTAAATATTATTGTGTGTGTGTCAACCTAAATACATTATATCTGAAAACCTAGGGCCCTGGGAAAACTGATCAATGGCAAGCCAAACACATGGGATCAGTATTTGGATGCTGTGATGTTTGGAATCCGGACAAAAAAAAAAAACAAATCACAACCAAGCACTCTCCATTTTACCTTATGTTTGGCAGAGAGGCACGCTACCCTTCAGAAATCCCAGAGGACTACTAGGTTTGATATAACCAAGTTGTATGTCTTGGCAATTTCCACCACTTCCTGAGGCAAGATTTGATTAACTATGTAAATGTATTGACTTCTACCTTCTTTTTTTTAGGTTCACTATGCATTGGAGGAACTGACTGCAAAAGAGGAGCTATTTCCAGGGCTAATACAACAAGAAAAAATTATACAGATTTTACGTAGGCAAAATGAGGAAGCAGTAGCAAAAAAAAAAAAAAATCAGTCCAACCCATGGCACATTGTTCAGGACTGGGGATCGAGTGTGGAGGCATAATATTAGATCCCAGCATTGTAAAGGAGGCAAGCTTGATTATGATTTCCTTGGTCCTTTTACAGTGATCCGAGTTGAAGGAAAATCTGCTGACCTTGTGGATAGCTTTGGCAAAGTTTTCCTCAAGGTCAGCACAGATCATCTTAAATTGTATATAGAGGAGAGGCCAAGAATTCCTCATCAGATACAATTAAAAAGGAAGCACCAAAATCTCCAGCCTTTACCCTTCAACTCTGGCAAAGATTCCACTGCCACCAGTGCCTCCACAGACCCCTCCACCAGTGCCTCCTCTGCTCCCTCCACCTGTGCCTCCACCACCCCCTCCACCACCCCCTCCACCTGTGCCTCCACCACCCCCTCCACCTGTGCCTCCACCACCCCCAGTTCCTTCTCTGACTCCTTCACCAGTGCCTCCACCGCCCCCAGTGCCTTCTCTGCCTCCTCCACCAGTGCCTGCACCGCCCCCCGTGCCTTCTCTGCCTCCTCCATTTGTGCCTCCACTGCCCCCTGTGCCTTCTCTGCCTCCTCCACCATTGCCTCTACCGCCCCCAGTGTCTTCTCTGCCTTCTCCATCTGTGCCTCCACCGCCCCCAGTGCCTTCTCTTTCTCCTCCACCAATGTCTCCACCGCACCCAGTGCCTTCTCTGACTCCTCCACCAATGCCTCCACTGTCCCAGTGCCTTCTCTGACTCCTCCACCTGTGCCTCCACTGTCCCCAGTGCCTTCTCTGCCCTCTCCACCACCTCCACGGCTTTCAGTGCCTTCTCTGTCACTATGTTCACCAGTGCATCCACATCCTATGATAAAATTGAAAGTTGTAAGTTTCTCAGAAAAAAAGGATATTACATGTATTAAAAATGTTATATTTATTTTAGGGAAAAATGCATATGAATCAATGTAATTTGACTTTTTATTTATTTTTTTATGGACAGACATTAGAGATGCCTGGAATGGAAAGTGTCCTCATGTGCTGCTTTCAAAGATCGGGCCATACAACATTTTTTTGGGGGATATTGCAAGAACAGCCCCAAATCAAGAGCTAGAAAGTGAGGTACTGTAAATGCCATAGTTTAACAGTGCTTTCTAACTGGTTTGATGCAAAAGTTTACTTGTGGTGTTGTTATCTGGCACCACATACTTTTTTCCAGATTGTGAATGCATGCCTTTTCATTCTCGTGAGAAGATTTAATCAAAACCACCAACAGCAGGCCCTTTGCATAAACTCTTTCGAGATGTCATCTATATGGAGACATGAAAAGACAAAGCTAAAGGTACAAAAATACTTTTATTTAGTTATAAAGACAGCAAATATTGTGAGTGCAGCAGATTATGAACTGTTTCTGTTGCAGATTGATCCAAGAAACTTTGATATTGTTTTGGGAATTATTAATGAAAATCATCACTGGATGCTCATGGTGAGACTTAAAAGATCAAAACTAATATACTGGCATTTCTTCATTGTAATGTAACAGTTTGATGTGTGTTGTAAAATTTCAGGTATTTTTCCCTCATAAAGAAAAGACACTTCTCCTGGATCCTTTGAAGGCAACTCCTTGGAAAATTACAAGGTGCCTTCAGTCCACAAGGTACAGTAGCTTTTTTAAAAATGTATTACAATTTGAACAAATTAAAGTCTTTGTATGAACTTTTACATGATCATGCTTCTAAAATAGGCACCCATTGTTTTGTTGTACATATGTATGTATGTGTGTGTGAGTGTATATATATATATATATATATATATATATATATATATATATATATATATATATATATATATACATACATACATACATACATACATACATACATACATACATACATACATACATACATACATACATACATACATACATACATACATACATACATACATACATACATACATACATACATACGCATGCACACGCACGCACACACACACACACACACACACACACACACACACACACACACACACACACACATATATATATATGCAGTATTTTGAAACCTTGATTTAATTGCTAAAGCAACAGCATCCTTTAATGTATGGTGCTAAATACAAGTTTACTATAAAATTACTTGTATACATAAATGACATGCACAATTCTGTAAAATTATAATTTTGTGATGACCACTGCTGACATAATTCCACAAGGAAATTTTTTTTTCCAATTTTCACAGTGACTGAAGAGAGACATATATTGATCATTTATAGAGTATTTTCTCCATGTTACAACTGCAGTTGTTTGACTTAGGGCATTACCTATGACATTTGATCTTGCATCCTGTATCTTTTTGGACCCTTGTATATTTCTGTGCATGTAATTTCTACTGATACTCACACAATTGTACTGCTGTAGTATTGGTTCTGTTTTATTCAAAGTTTCATTGTTTAAAATAGAAAATTCATGAAGGGCAAAGGCTGTTCAGTGGAAAAATGGACATGTGAAACACTACACCATCCAGTACAGAGGGACAGTACATCATGTGGAGTGTTTTGCTTGAAGGTATGTTATGAGAACACTGGTGACAATTTCTGCAAGTGTTTGAACTTAAGATTTTGCGTGTGTGTTTAGTTTGCAGAGTGTGTCCTCTGCAATGACACACTTCCATATCATTTCCTTCAAGTGATCATGACTTGAGAAGATATAGGAAGGACATAGCACGCACAGTACTTGAGGAGACAGGTTTGTCTTTTTCTACTCCTTGTTTATTTATTGTTTTTTATGGTTAATGTTGAAATGTTTACTTTAGTTTAAATGGTTAATTTAATTAACTGCAGAAACTTCGTATCTTTACATGTTTACCTGATTTGGCCTTTGGTTGCTTATTTTAGATAATCTGGCAGAGATTTGCCACTACTGCGGCCTGCAAGATGGGCTGAAGCCAAGAAGGAAAGGACACCACTCCATGATCAACTGGGTAACACTGCATACTTCATTAAATCTGAGTGTGAAAAATGGTGCTTTTTTTGTGTGCTTGGTTGGTTTCTATCTTGCACATTTAAAGGTATTCAGCCTGGTCCTTGAGTGCCATTGATGTGCAAAGTTTATTTCCAGTCTGCTTCAGAGCACCTGCATGTGTATGAAGTGACACTATAGAACTTGATTTACTGCTTCAGGCTTGATTTATTCAGGCTGGAGTTAAACTTTGCAAAACACTGGCTACCAAGGAGTTGGGTTTCATGAATGCATGTCCTGTCCAAAAAAATTACACATGCACGTTTTAACACTTTTTGTGTGTGTGTGTGTGTGTGTGTGTGTGTGTGTGTGTGTGTGTGTGTGTGTGTGTGTGTGTGTGTGTGTGTTCCACCAGGACTGTACTGGGACAGAGGAGATGTTTCTTTGCCCAGCCGTTTTTTTTTTGTTTTTTTTTTCCACTACTGATGATCTAAAATAAATTGATTCTGATGATTCTAATAGATGTATTATATTTTATTTGTGTGTGTGTGTGTGTGTGGCCGTAAACATGTACAATAGTGATTTATTTCAGGATTTTTAAAAATGAATTAATAACAAGTAATTTCAAACAAAGAAAGCTAAACTTATTTGACATGACAGACAGCATGATCCTGGAGTAAAGACAGCCAAATGCTTCATAAAAAGAGAGAGAACTGCGAATATGTAACTTGCCCAGTCGACCTGTGTATACAATCCAATCACCAGTTGTATTCTGTGACGCTGAACACACAACATCGCTTTCAATACTGTCTGTATGCTCACGATAACGTGTGCGAGCGGTAAGCACGTTCATGAGCGTTTTTTGGCTCAACAGCGACTTCTGGTCACAGTTTTCATCGGGTCACAGATTTCGGCACAACATCGGCGTCTTGCGGGAATTCAGGCTTGATTTGCTGGCAAGGCAGTGGCTGAAATTTTTGGGAGAGCGGGGTTCTGGCTGAAGTTGTTGTTTGTTTGTTCTTCCATGTAGAAAGGTTAAATGATGCTAAAACGAAGGTTAAATGCTGGACCCTTTGTAGCGGGAAGCATTCTTCCAAAACGAAGATAGAGCAGTAGGGAGAAAATGATCCATTTATAGTAAACTAGGATAACTCTGATTGGATTATTGCTGATTACAGATGAGCGGCCAGTCGTGCTCAATCATATCACGTGATCCTCTTGAAATTAGTTTATGAAACTTCACTTAATGTGAGAGTGTATGGGTGTTTCCCACTTCTGGGATGCAGCTGGAAGGGCATCCGCTGTGTAAAGTTGGATAAGTTGGTGGTTCATTTCGCTGTGGTGACCCTTGATGAATAAAGGTGTTAAGCCAAAGGAAAGTGAATGAAATTGTCCATAGTGTATGTGTGTGAATGCGAGTGTATGGGCATTTCCCAGTAAGGGGTTGCACTTGAAAGGGCATCTGCTGTGTAAAACATATGCTGGAATAGTTGGTGGTTCATTCCCCTGTGGCGACCTCTGATAAACAGGGACTAAGCCCAAAAAAAATGAATGAATCGTAACTTTTTGATTTAGTGGCTAATTCACATGAATTTGTATGATATCATTCGTATTTAGTACGATTTGCTCATCCCTCAATGACGATTGGATTTAGGGGCGGGGTTGGCCGTCTTTTTAAAGTTGCACATTTTCGTACGACTGAATTTGTACAGATTTGTATGAATTAGCCACTAAACTGACAAAACATAAAATAGTTATGTTTCCTCATGAGATCAAGCTGAATATTAACAAAACTTAAAAATACAAAAACGAATGAACTAACCTACTAACTAATTAATTAATGAACTAACTAACTAACTAACTAATGTGGTGCTTTAAACCATTTCAGGTTCACTAAATAAAAAGTAGTTGTTTTCAAATTATTCTGATACTTGCTGGAAAAGGTAACTACATGTAGCTACTGGAAAAGCTACATTGTATCATAATAAACATTCTGTGTTGTTACTGAAACATGCATGTGCTAGTAGCTGAGTTACATGTAGATAGCAGCTCTTCAACACTGTTCACTTCATATGTCCTCCTCAGTGTATCATCATTGTATCAATCATTAACATCTTTGTATTGCTGATTTGTTCTTGTTTTTTTATGTGTTTCTTTCAGCCTGATTTCACGAGGAAACATAACTATTTTACGTTTTGTCAGTTTAGTGGCTAATTCATATGAGCTCAGCCATATAAACATGTACAATTTGAAAAAAATTGTACAATGTACAACATACTAAATTGTATGAATGAGATTGTACGAATTCAAACATTTATGAATTGTCATGCATAACGTTGGTTTCTTTTTAATCTGGAAAAAGGTGACCATTTGCTCATGAACTCCTGTATTTAAACTTAACAGTTACGCACGTTCATCTAGTGTGTGTTAACATTGGAAAAAAAGAGAAAAGTTCATGGAGTTCATATCAATAGTTTAAGAGTTCATGCTATAGCCAAACCTTTGCTTACTCGTGCCAATGCTAAATGCCTGTTTCAATAGTGCCAGCAGCAAAAATCTTGGGCTGTGGACAGTGTGAAAGATGCATTGTTCTCTGATGAGTCCACCTTTACTGTCTTTCCCACATCCGGGAGAGTTACGGTGTGGAAAAGCCCCAAAGAAGCGTCCCACCCAGAGCGTTGATGCCCAGAGTGAAGCAGTGATGGTTTGGGCTGCAATATCATACCATTCCCTAGACCCAATACTGGTGCTAGATGGAGCATCAGTGCCAAAGACTACCGAAGCGTTCTAAAGTACCATATGTACCCAGTGGTTCAAACATTGCATCCTGAGGGCAGTGGCATATATCAGGATAATAATGCACCAATACACACAGCAAGACTGGTGACAGAGTGGTTTGATGAACATGAAAGTGAAGTTAAACATCTCCCATGGCCTGCACAGTCACCAGTACTAAATATTATTGATCATTTTGGGGAAATGAGTCAGGAAATGTTTTCCTCCAGTAGCATCACATGGTGACCTAAACACTATTCTGCGAGAAGGATGGCTCAAAATCCCTCTGGCCACTGTGCAGGACCTGTATCTGTCATTCCCGAGATGAACTAATGGTATATTGTCTACAAAAGGAGGTCTGACACCATACTAATGAAGTATTCATTTGTTGACTTTCTTTTCGTCTTAGTCCATTTATTTATCTGTGGTCGCCACAGCAGAATGAATTGCCAACTTATCCAGCATATGTTTTACGTAGCGGATGCCCTTCCAGCTGCAAGCCATCACTGGGAAACACCCATACACTCTCATTCACACACATACACTACGGACAATTTAGCTTTCCCAATTCACCTATAGCGCATGTGTTTGGACTGTGGGGGAAACCGGAGCACCCGGAGGAAACCCACGCGAACACGAGGAGAACATGCAAACTCCATACAGAAATTCTGACTGACCCAGCCGAGGCTCAAACCAGTGACTTTCTTGCTGTCAGGTGACAGCACTACCAACTGCACCACCGCGCTGCCCCACTAATGAACTATTGTGCTCTCAGGCCTTTCAGTTTCATTGTCCAAATCTTGTAGATGTGTAATACTTTTTATTTTAAAATTAATTTATATAATATTTAAATAATAATCAGTTCTTTACAGTATACACTGTTACTGTTCATCTGTTAGACAAATCAGTTTTTTAGATCAATCTCAGCCTCACACATGCAAAAAAATGCGTGGTTATGCTTAGTAAATTTGTAGATTGAGTTTAATAAGTGGGAGTTTAAGAGTTTAATCATTTTTCTAACAAATATCTAATGTTTCTCTACATTTGCCACCATTTCCACCACATCCTGTCATTTCCATCACCAGACACATTTTAAAAAATAATTAAAACGTTATTATCACATATTAAAAATTAAAAGTGTATTCAGAATATATGAATTCATGCTTTATTTAATATACAACTTCAGTTTTTTATTTTCTAATAAGCTTTTAACCAAATAATATAAAATTTTCGATTGTGACAGGTGTACAGTTCAGCATTTGGTCCTAATGGACTAATTTATTTAATTGACAAATGTATAATTATTGTATATATCGTGGAAAGATTGGTTAAACTTAATACAAAAATGATCTTAGACAATGTTTGACTGCCATAATTTATTTCATTTGGAAATTAAATCTGTATATTGAGATGTGGTGGAAATGACATTTGTTCAGTTCATGCAAAAATGTTAAATATAAACAATTTCTCTTCATTTCTAAGATTGTCCTCTTACAGATCTGAAAACTAGACATATTGTTTAAACTATGAGGCTATGTTACATTACTTTTGAACAAGTTCTTTTTACTCAACTTCACAAGGCTAAAAGTGCCCATAGTTGAAGAATTCCCCCTGCATGTTCTCCTAGTGTTTGTGAGGGTTTCCTCCTGGTGCTCCGGTTTCCCCCACAGTCCAAAGACATGCTTTATAGGTGAATTGTATGAACTTAATTGGCCGTAGTATATGAATGTGTGAATGAAAGAGTGTATGGGTGTTTCTCAGTACTGGGCTGCGGCTGGAAAGGCATCCACTGTTTAAAACATATGCTGGATAAGTTGGCGGTTCATTCCGTTGTGGTGACCTCTGATAAACAAGGGACAAAGCCGAAGGATGAATGAATGATTAGCACATGCCTCGACTCTTTCATAATATTTCATAACAAAAAGTGCTACCTATATTTTTGTGGGTCAACTGTCATCAAAACTCCCCCCCCCCACATTCTTTAAAATGTCTTTTTACGGCAGACAACAGGAAAGTCAGAGATGAGAGTGCATAAATGATAACAGAACAGTCATTTTGCATTCTTTTCAGTCTTTATGCATTTTGTATAGCTAGTGCTTTTGGCGGCATTTTTACAGTCTCACACAGGTTACTTTCCAATACGCATTTCACAGCTCTTACACCTGTCATATAACAAAAAATATAACTACAAAAGCAGTCTACAGCCAATTTGATTCCATGTTATGGATGGATTTGCTTATTACAAATGCCTCTCTATCTTCAGCTCTGTGAAGAGGTTCAAAGGCACCTATTGTCATCTCTTAAAGAGGTAAATGTAGGTTACTTCACAGGAAATTGTCTTTAAGGAGAAGAAAGTGAAATAGCATTCTCCCCTGCTGGCATAAATAAAAAGCAATTATTCTAATCCTTCATCTGCATTCACGCGTTTCTGTTTTTTTTCCCGCCCAGCCTACAGTCAAGCTTTTAATAAGCGGTCAGCAAGGCAACTAATTAATTATACTGCTAATTTCATGCTGCGCTAATGCTATTGTAATACGTTGAAGTGATTCCATCAACTTCTTTAGGGATCCTTTGGGTTTTCTTTGTGCTAAACTAATTATTCACATTGTGAGCTTGGTGATCTACAAACCGATTCTGCTTATGCCTCACGGTCTCTAAATTATCTGCTATCATTACGAAATGTAATATAGGAAATCAGTTAATTGATAACATAGGAAAAGTAAGGTCATTAATATACATGCACTAAGGGTGAACGGTTTAAAATGTTTGTTAATAAGTCTAATGTAAAATTGACTCTTGTTGCATTAAAGGGCATATGGTGCTAAACAAGGGAAAACAGCAAATGCTTAATGGAGAGAAAATGGAAAGTGGTTTAATGAAAAACATGTACATAATGTGTTTCTTGTTCACTACAGTTCGCTGTGGAAATTGCTTTAATATTACCATGGTAATATTGCAAGATCAGTAAATAGTAGCTTGGAATATTAGTTATGTGCAATGGCAATCTTAACTTTGAATGTGCCAGGGACATTAGGAAAAAAAAATGCGGCTGTTATATAGAGATCAAACAGAAACATCACTTGACTGCTCTGATCTTCAGTTCACCTTAAGGCCATTAGAGAGATGTAGCTGTGGGTTGCAGGATGAGGTTGCTAAGGGGTTTTGAGTGTTTATGGTGTGTGCCATGCAGTTGCTTGTGTACTGGGTGGTTGCTATGCCATTGCTGGCAGGGCCCAGCAGTAAATGTGACTTGTCTCTTGCCTTTTTACCACTGCGGTGGCATGCTTTCATTCTTTCATTTTGTACATAATTTCTTTCTTTCTTTCTTTCTTTCTTTCTTTCTTTCTTTCTTTCTTTCTTTCTTTACATTGTAAAGATGCAGTTGTGGAAAAAGTACTGAAAATCATACTTAAGTAACAGTACCATTACTAGAGTAAAAGTATCTGTTGTATATACTACTGAAAGTATAAGTAAAGAGTAGCCCTTTTCAAAAGCACTCATGGGTAGTGAGTAGTGGATGGAAGCATATAAGTAGCATAATTCATTTAGAAATTTAATATGCAAAATAGCAATGCAATATGTTAAATAGCAATGTATTTTTGTATTTCAATTAACATTTTCCACAACATATGTGCAATGTTTGGTGCAGAATGAAAATAAAAAATAAATCCCATCGTTTGCTTTTCTCATTTCAAACACTGTTTTAATATGTAAATTGGATCCTCATTTTAAGGCTTTATAAGTTGCAAAATTAAATTGAAAATGCAATACACAAACTGAATTTGATGTGTAAAAGTATAAGCAGAAACAATAGCAAAATGATGATTTAAATGTTATTTGTCCTAAATGCATGATTGCATTTTCGGCACAACACTGTGGGATGTTTGTAGCAAAATTCATTTTGTAATGTAATACACAAAATGATTACGCAATATGTTAATGGCAATGTATTTCTGTTTTTCAATTAGCATTTTCCAAGACATATGTGCAATATGTGCAATGTGCATATGTGCAATGCAATGTTTGCATATGTGCAAAAGAGAATACATTTTCATTTAATACATCGCAACGAATGAAAGCAGATGTGAAATTGAAAATGCATTCTGGCCTGTCCACGCCCACATAGACTGTATCATGTGTGCATATGTATGGGAGCGTGTGTATATGTAAAGAACGTGTGCATATGTATAGAGTGTATCATGTGTGCATATGTATGGAGTGTATCATCTCTGTATATGTATGGAGTGTATCATGTCTGTATATGTATGTTGTGTATCAGGTCTGTATATGTATGAAGTGTATCATGTGTGTATATGTATAGATTGTAATATGTGTGTATGTATGGATGCAAGTTGTGTTCATCAATCCCAGTAGCTCAGAGGTTACGAGACTCAACTTTCACGCCAGAGACCCGGGTTCTATCCCAGACCCTGACATTTGTGTATCGTATGTGTATATGTATGGAGTATATCGAATGTGTATATGTAAAGTGTGCATATGTATAGAGTGTATCATATCTGTATATGTATGGGGTATATCATGTGTGCATATGTATAGAGTGTATCGTGTGTATATGTATGAAAGCAAGTATGTATCATGTATATGTATAAAGTATATAATGTGTGTGCATATGTATGGAGTGGATCATGTGTGCATGAGTATGGAGTGTATATGTATAGAGTGTATCATCAACTGTATGTATGGAGTGTGCATGTGTATGGAGTATATGTATGGAAACAAGTATGTATCATGTATATGTATAGAGTATATCAGGTGTGTGCATATGTATGGAGTATGTATATGTATAGAATGTATCATGTGTGCATATGTATAGAGTGTATCATGTGTGCATATGTGTAGAGTATATGTATAGGGTTAATCATGTGTGTATATGTATGGAAACAAGTATGTATATGTATAGAGTATATCATGTGTGTGCATATGTATGGAGTATATAATGTGTGCAAATTTATGGAGTGTGTATATGTATAGAATGTATCATATGTGCATATGTATAGAGCGTATACAAAAGTGTATCATGTGCAAAGAGTGTGAATTGTATCGTGTGTGCATATGTATGGAGTGTATCATGCGTGTATATGCATGTAGTGTATATGTATAGAGTGTATCTTGTGTGCATATATATGGAGTGTATCATGTGTGCATATATATGGAGTGTGTATATGTATAGAATGTATCATGTGTTCATATGTATGGAGTATATCATCTGTGCATATGCATAGAGTGTATCGTGTGTGCATATGTATGGAGTACATGTATAGAGTGTATCATGTGGGTTTATGTATGGAAGCAGATATGAATGTGTATGGAGTATATCATTTGTGTGCATATGTATGGAGTGTATTATGTGTGCATGTGTATAGAGAGTATCATGTGCGCATATGTATAGAGTATATCATTTGCGCAAATGTATGGAGTGTGTATATGTATAGAATGTATGTGTGTTTATGAATAGAGTTTATCATTTGTGCAAATGTATGGAGTGTATCATGTGTATAGATTGTGTACATGTATAGAGTCTATCATGTGTGCATATGTATAGAGTCTATCATGTTTGTATATGTATAGAGCGTATCATGTGTGCAAATGTATGGAGTGTATATGTATGGAGTGTATCATGTGTGCACATGTATGGAGTGTTTATGTATAGAGTGTATCATGTGTGCACATGTATGGAGTGTATATGTATAGAGTGTATCATGTGTGCATATGTATGGAGTGTGTGTATCATGTGTGCCTATGCATAGAGTGTATGTATTTGTTTATATGTATGGAGGCAAGTTGTATGTGTTCATCAACTCCCAGTAGCTCAGAGGTTATGTGACTCAACTTTTACGCCAGAGACCCGGGTTCTATCCCAGACCCTGACATTTGTATATCGTATGTGTATATGTATGGAGTATATCGAATGTGTATATGTAAAGTGTGCATATGTATAGAGTGTATCATATCGCTATATGTATGGGGTATATCATGTGTGCAAATGTATAGAGTGTATCATGTGTGTATATGTATGAAAGCAAGTATGTATCATGTATATGTATAAAGTATATAATGTGTGTGCATATTTATGGAGTGGATCATGTGTGCATGTGTATGGAGTATATGTATAGAGTGTATCATGTGTGTATATGTATGGAAACAAGTATGTATCATGTATATGTATAGAGTATATCAGGTGTGTGCATATGTATGGAGTTTGTATATGTATAGAATGTATCATGTGTGCATATGTATAGAGTATATGTATAGGGTTAATCATGTGTGTATATGTATGGAAACAAGTATGCATATGTATAGAGTATATCACATGTGTGCATATGTATGGAGTATATAATGTGTGCAAATTTATGGAGTGTGTATATGTATAGAATGTATCATATGTGCATATGTATAGAGCGTATACAAAAGTGTATCATGTGCAAAGAGTATGAATGTTGTATCGTGTGTGCATATGTATGGAGTGTATCATGCGTGTATATGTATGTAGTGTATATGTATAGAGTGTATCTTGTGTGTATATATATGGAGTGTATCATTTGTGCATATACATGGAGTGTGTATATGTATAGAATGTATCATGTGTGCATATGTAAAGAGTGTATCATGTGTGCATATGTATGGAGTATATCATGTGTGCATATGTATGGAGTGTATATGTATAGAGTGTATCATGTGTGCATATGTATGGAGTGTGTCATCTGTGCATATGTATGGAGTACATGTATAGAGTGTATCATGTGTGTTTATGTATGGAAGCAGATATGAATGTGTATGGAGTATATCATTTGTGTGCATATGTATGGAGTGTATTATGTGTGCATGTGTATAGAGAGTATCATGTGCGCAAATGTACAGTATGGAGTGTGTATATGTATAGAATGTATGTGTGTTTATGAATAGAGTGTATCATTTGTGCAAATGTAGGGAGTGTATCATGTGTATAGATTGTGTACATGTATAGAGTCTATCATGTGTGCATATGTATAGAGTCTATCATGTGTGCATATGTATGGAGTGTATATGTATAGAGTGTATCATGTGTGCACATGTATGGAGTGTATCATGTGTGCATATGTATGGAGTGTATCATATGTGCACATGTATAGAGTGTATCATGTGTGCATATGTACGGAGTATATCATGTGTGCATACGTATGGAGTACATGTATAGAGTGTATCATGTGTGTTTATGTATGGAAGCAGATATGAATGTGTATGGAGTATATCATGTGTGTGCATATGTATGGAGTGTATTATGTGTGCATGTGTATAGAGAGTATCATGTGCGCATATGTATGGAGTATATCATGTGTGCATACGTATGGAGTACATGTATAGAGTGTATCATGTGTGTTTATGTATTGAAGCAGATATGAATGTGTATGGAGTATATCATGTGTGTGCATATGTATGGAGTGTATTATGTGTGCATGTGTATAGAGAGTATCATGTGCGCATATGTATAGAGTATATCATGTGCGCAAATGTATGGAATGTGTATATGTATAGAATGTATGTGTGTTTATGAATAGAGTGTATCATTTGTGCAAATGTATGGAGTGTATCATGTGTATAGATTGTGTACTTGTATAGAGTCTATCATGTGTGCATATGTATAGAGTCTATCATGTGTGTATATGTATAGAGCGTATCATGTGTGCAAATGTATGGAGTGTATATGTATGGAGTGTATCATGTGTGCACATGTATGAAGTGTTTATGTATAGATTGTATCATGTGTGCATATGTATGGAGTGTATCATGTGTGCACATGTATGGAGTGTATATGTATAGAGTGTATCATGTGTGCATATGTATGGAGTGTATCACTTGTGCAAATGTATGGAGAGTGTGTATCATGTGTGCCTATGCATAGAGTGTATGTATTTGTTTATATGTATGGAAGCAAGTTGTAAGTGTTCATCAACTCCCAGTAGCTCAAATGTTATGTGACTCAACTTTCACACCAGAGACCTGGGTTCTATCCCAGACCCTGACATATGTGTATCGTATGTGTATATGTATAAAATCATGTGTGTATATCTTTAGTGTGTATCATCAATTGTATGTGCAGTGTATCATGTGTATAGAGTGAGTATATGTATAGATTCCAACATGTGTGCATATGTATAGAGTGTATAATGTGTGCATTTGTATGAAGCGTATCATGTGTGCAGGTGTATGGAGTGTATAATGTGTGTTTGTGTATCATGTGTATGATGTGTGTATATGTATAGAATGTATCATGTGTGCATATGTATGGAGTGTATAATGTGTGGGGTATGAGTGGAGTGTATCATGTGTGAAAATGTATGGAGTGTATACTATGTGTATCAAATGTGCAAATGTATGGAGTGTGTGTATCATGTGTGCCTATGCATAGAGTGTATCATTTGTTTATATGTATGGAAGCAAGTTGTTTGTGTTCATCAACAAGTAGCTTAGAGGTTATGTGACTCAGCTTTCACGCCAGAGACCCGGGTTCTATCCCAGACCCTAACATATGTGTATTGTATGTGTATATGTATAGAATGTATCATGTGTGTATGTTTAGAGTGTATCATCAATTGTATGTCTGCAGTGTATCATGTGTATAGAGTGAGTATATGTATAGATTGCATCATGTGTGCATATGTATAGAGTGTATCATGTGTGTATATGTATGGAGTGTATCATCTGTGCATATGTATGGAGTGTATAATGTGTGCAGTTGTATGGAGTGTATCATGTATGGAGTGTATAATGTGTGTTTGTGTATCATGTGAGCATATGTATGGAGTGTATTATGTCTGTAAAAATATGGAGTGCATCATGTGTGAATGTGTTGTGGCAGACCTGCCAGTGTGGCTTCAGCATCGCCATGGAAATGCCTCCCTCACCGTAATCACGACTTATCACGTGCTGATCAGGGACAGCTGTGGCCCATTGGAAGAGGGGTATTTAACACACCACCGACATCGACGGGGGAGCATGACTAGGATGACAGCAGGAACCACGCTGACGTCTCCCTCTTCCACTGGGGACCCTGACCGGCTCTTCACTGCACGAGCTCACCTGACCCCTTTGGACACGGAACTCACCACCCTGCACATCCCCACGCACCTTTTCCCTGCTCCACTCCCTCAATAAACACCCCTACTGGGATTTTCGTTGCCTCTCTGTGTCCGTGTGATCTCTCCCCTGCGACAATTGGTGGAGAATGCCGGCACTATTGAGGGATCACGCGTGACACAGGTAACTAACATCTGCTGTGTTTTTCCCGTAGGGTCCTGCTCTCTCTCTCCCATGGCTTACCACCAGCACCTGGGGCTGAAGATGGACGTCATCTGCCACCAGCTCGAGGAACTGAGTCGCCATCAGCTCCGGCTCACGGAGCGCGTTGCTGGGAGCGAGGAGGAGAAGAGGCAGGCGGTCGAACCACCCCAGGAGTTTTCGGCGTTCCCTAGCCGAGACGGAAATTTTGCGGCGCGCCGCTTCCAGTAGTGGATGCTGGACGAGCGAGCCTCAGCCAAAGACCAGGCCAAAGCTTTAATGGATGTGGCCTGCCTTTGGTTGCTTAAAGATCATCCGTCAGCCGCCCAGGTAGTCGAATGGTTGGTAATATACCGCCTGCTGCAGGCGTTGCCCTCCCAGCGACGACAACACATCCTGCGCCGCACCCCTGCCACCTGGCCGGAGCTGATTGAAAGCATCGATCTGGCGGAAGCATCAACGCCCCAGGATGCTAGAGAGAAAGAGCGGAGGAAACCCACAAATGGCGACCTGCGAAGTGCACCACGCGTCCAGTTCACAGACCCGCGGCCCCCTCGCTATTGGACGCGAAGTCGTCCTCACCATCGCCACCATCTGGGGAACGGGTATGCTTTTTCATCCAGTCCGCTCCCCAAACCTCCGTGAGATGGACAGTCCCAGTCCCCCCCCCCCCGCATTCAGAGAAGGCACCGGACGACACGCGAGGGGGCCGCCAGCAAGACCCGCCCACCACCGCGAGCGATGGGAAGGGTGAGAGACGCGTCTCCCCTGCCTCAGACACTTTACTGCAGGTCACGGCCGGAGGTTTCCTACACCGAGAGCAGCGAGCGATAGGAGCCTCCGGAAGTGCTGGTCCAGAGTCCGCCTGGTGGACCAGCCTGTTACTCTGTCGTCAAAGAAGGTCTGTTGTAATGGATCGCTTGGCGGCGGGGGGAGGAAACACATCGGCTGGTGGTGCTCCAGGATCCCGGAACTGATAACGGCCGTGCACATAACCCGGTGCGGACATCCCGGGGTAACGGTCACCCTCCCGAGAGCTCCAAAAGCAGTACTACTATGTATGGAGTGTATCATGTGTGCATATGTGTGGAGTGTGTATATGTATAGAATGTATCAAGTGTTCATATGTAAAGAGTGTCTACGTGAGTGTATCATGTGTGCATATGTATGGAGTATATCATGTGTGCATATGTATGGAGTGTATCATGTCTGTATATGTATGGAAGCAGGTATGTATATGTATGGAGTATATAATGTGTGTGCATATGTATGGAGTGTATCATGTGTGCATGTGTATAGAGAGTATCATGTGTGCATATGTATAGAGTATATCATATGCGCAAATGTATGGAGTGTGTATATGTATAGAATGTATGTGTGTTTATGAATAGAGTGTATCATTTGTGCAAATGTATGGAGTGTATCATGTGTATAGATTGTGTACATGTATAGAATCCATCATGTGTGCATATTTATAGAGTCTATCATGTGTGCAAATGTATGGAGTGTGTATGTATAGAGTGTATACATGAGTGTATCATGTGTGCACATGTATGGAGTGTATATTTATAGTGTGTATAATGTGTACATATGTATGGAGTGTGTGTATCATGTGTGCCTATGCATAGAGTGTATGTATTTGTGTATGTATCTTTTGTGCATATGTATGGAGTGTGTATATGTATATAATTTATCATGTGTGCATATGCATAGAGTGTATACATGAGTGTATCATGTGTGCAAATGTATGGAGTGTGTGTATCATTTGTTTATATGTATGGAAGCAAGTTGTATGTGTTCATCATCTCCCAGTAGCTCAGAGGTTATGTGACTCAACTTTCATGCCAGAGACCCGGGTTCTATCCCAGACCTTGACATATGTGTATCGTATGTGTTTATGTATAGAATGTATCATGTGTCTATATGTATAGAGTGTTTCATCAATTGTATGTCTGTTCTGTATTGTGTGTATATGTGTAGATTGCATATGTATAGAGTGTATGTATGT
Source organism: Danio aesculapii (assembly GCF_903798145.1). Classification (NCBI taxonomy): domain Eukaryota; kingdom Metazoa; phylum Chordata; class Actinopteri; order Cypriniformes; family Danionidae; genus Danio; species Danio aesculapii. The sequence goes on along the minus strand of NC_079453.1, from coordinate 23,827,591 downwards.
ATGGAGTGTATCTTGTGTGAGTATGTATGAAGTATAGTTATAGAGTGTATTGTGTGAATATGTATGGAGTGTGTGTATCATGTGTGCCTATGTATAGAGTTGTATGTGTTCATCAACTCCCAGTAGCTCAGAGGTTTCATCACTTAACTTTCACGCCAGAGACCCGGGTTATATCACAGACCCTGACATATGTGTATCGTATGTGTATATGTATAGCATGTATCATGTGTGTATATGTACAGAGTGTATCATCAATTGTATGTCTGCAGAGTATCATGTGTAGAGAGTGTGTATAGGTATAGATTGTATCATGGGTGTATCGTGTGTGAAGTGCATCAATGTGTTCATCAACTCCCAGTAGCTCAGTGCTAACGTGACTCACCTCTCACGCCAGAGACCCGGGTTCTATCCCAGACCCTGACTTGTGTGTGTATATATGTATAGAATGTATCTTGTGTGCAAATGTGTGGAGTGTGTGTATATATAGAATGTATTGTTTGCATATGTATAGAGTATATCTTGTGTGCAAATGTATGGAGTTTGTATATGTATAGAATCTATCATCTGTGCAAATGCATGGAGTGTGTGTAACGTGTATTATTCACCAGAGAAAGAAATAAAGTAACTGCAGGTTGACGAAAAATTGTGGAGTAAAAGTACCGATACTGCACTAAAAATGTACTTAAGGGAAAGTAAAGGTATACATTTTTAAAACTACTTAATAAAGTAAAATTCCTGAGAAAAACGACTCAATTACAGTAATTGAAGTATTTGTAATATGTTACTTTACACCACTGTAAAGATGTGACAATAATGGGCCCATAGTCAGCTTCTGGCAAGGATCTATATAAAACGTGCTAAAGTTTTTAACAAAATGGGTTTAAATAGTAGAGTGGACACTCCATGGGATGAGGTTTTTTGTTTGAATGGGGATGAGCACCCTCAATGGTGAACATTGTACAAGTCAATATTAACTAAAAGACTTAGGGATCTACAATGGAGAATTTTGCATTGGGCTGTTGCAGTTAATGCTTTTATTTCAATTTTAAATCCTTTCTGCTAATAGAGAGAAACAGTTTTTCATTTGTTCCAGACGTGAGCCTTTGTTAACTGTTTTACTAAATGTTTTTGGTGTCTTTTGGAGAAATCTTTTCCACCAAAATTTTCATTTTCGGGTTCAAACATGTTCAGAGGAAACGTTTTAAATGTTTTTAAACTTCTTAATTTTTTATTAAGACAAGCAAAAGTGACTTTATATGGTACTTGGTTAAGCGGTCTTCTATCTATCTATCTATCTATCTATCTATCTATCTATCTATCTATCTATCTATCTATCTATCTATCTATCTATCTATCTATCTATCTATCTATCTATCTATCTATCTATCTATCTATCTATCTATCTATCTATCTATCTATCTATCTATCTATCTATCTATCTATCTATCTATGTATGTATGTATGTATGTATGTATGTATGTATGTATGTATCTATCTATCTATCTATCTATCTATCTATCTATCTATCTATCTATCTATCTATCTATCTATCTATCTATCTATCTATCTATATAAATATGGAGAGTTCAGATGCAAAAACCTCTAATTGCCATCTGAAATATTCTCCTAAAATGATTCTCTCTCTCTCTCTCTCTCTCTCTCTCTCTCTCTCTCTCTCTCTCTCTCTCTCTCTCTCTCTCTCTCTCTCTCTCTCTCTCTCTCTCTATATATATATATATATATATATATATATATATATATATATATATATATATAAATATACATACATACATACATACAGTAATTCTATAGCACCCCAAAGTTACCCAGAAAGATCAAATGCTTATTATAGGTTTTATTATTAGACTTTATTTTACAGTACACAACACAACAGTAACGTGGGCTTCCAAGGCTATTAGCAAATAATATACTGGGATATAAAAGATAACTACATTGGTCTGATATGCAGTAGATCAAAGTTAGATTAGCAATAGGTTTAGGTATAGTACCTAAATATCATCCAGTTTATAAAATCTATTATATAATAATGAACATGTTAAGTACATCCAAAACAAGATTGCAAAATTAAGTGCTATTTATATTTACTATTCGTTTTATTTAAGGTCTAGGACTAGTTTTAATAATAATAATAACAACAACAACAATAAAAATAATTATTAATTCATTAATTTTTCCTACATCTTAGTCCCTTTATTCATCAGGGGTTACCACAGCAGAATTAACCGCCAGCTTATCCAGCATATGTTTTACGCAGCAGATGCCCTCCCAGTACTGGGAAACACCCATACACACTCATCCACATACAAAAACTACGGCCAGTTTTGTTTATTCAATTCACATATAGCTCATGTCTTTGGACTGTGGAGTAAACCAGAGCAACCGGAGCGAACTCATGCAAATACGGAGAGAACATGCAAACTCCACAAAAATGCCAAGTGATCCAGCCAGGAATCGAACCAGCGACCTTCTTGTTGTGAGGCGACAGTGCTAACCACTGAGCCACAATCTCACCTAATAATAATAATTTAGCAGAAAATATAATCATTTGTACTTAACATATAAGAAAAACTTTTGTAGTAATCAGTTTGTCGGGTGGTTTTTGTCCTCGTTTCAGTTCCTTGACCTAGTTTTGAGTTAGTGTCCTCAGATTTCATCTGTTTCTATGGTGATTCATTGGTTTATTAGCTTTTGTACTCAGATATCAGTGTATGTCATTTCTTGGTCTGTACATCAAGTTCTGTGTTTTCTGGTTTGTTCTACTGTTCTCATTGCTTGTTCATACTATTTTTGTCAGTTTATCTTGTTTGCTTGAGATCTCCAGACTCATTAGTTGCAGGAATCCATGAATGCTAAGGGGTTAAAGAAAACAAAACAACCATGATTAGATGCTGCTTTATTGCATCCACTGGATCTAATGGCAGTTTAAATCCTCCTTTCACAGGGGATCACTCCTTAAGGAGCACAACACAGGACTTCCTAGACCTCTAGCATCTATTTCACAACACACAATGTCATATTTACCCAAACAAATTTGCAAATAGTACTGCAAAGTATTGTAAAGTACTGCAAATGAGAGTGCATGCATGATTAATTAAATTAAATATATAGATGAAGCACAAAAATTGCATATTATATAAATAAAATATACATTACTGTAGATTTATGTGGATGTCATTTCATTTCAAATTCATTCATTCATTTTCTTTTTGGCTCAGTCCCTTTATTAATCTGGGGTCGCCACAGTGGAATGAACTGCCAACTTATCCAGCATATGTTTTACGCAGCGGATGCCCTTCCAGTTGCAACCCATCACCGGGAAACATCCATACACATTCACACACACACTCATACACTACGATCAATTTTGTTTACCCAATTCACCTTAACCACATGTCTTTGGACTTGTGGGGGCAACAGGAACACCCGGAGGAAACCCACACCAACACGGGGAGAACATGCAAACTCCATACTTAAATGCCAACTGACCCAGCCGAGGCTCAAACAAGCTGCCTTCTTGCTGTGAGGCGAATGTGCTACCCACTGCGCCACCACGTCACCTCATTTCAAATTAAAAACTAAAAATATTGAACCTAGATATATCTAGTGGTGGAAATAGTACTGAAAAATCATACTCAAGTAAAAGTACGAATACTTGGCCAAAATTTAGTGTAAAAGTATTGGTTGTAAATATTACTCAAAATATGAGTAAAAAGTAGCCCTTTCAAAAGTACTCGAGAAATGAGTAATGAGTATTACGCTGTTAAAAGCTGATGCGTTTACATGTAATTTGTGGATGTGTGTAACATTCTGTAGTGCATCTAGTTACTGCCCAGCAGGCACACAACGTCATAAGATGTTAATATTAGGTTAGATTTAGGTTGCGACATCAGGTGACCAAAATTCAATGTCTAATCAGCGTCTAAAGACAATGTTATTTTGATGTCCAATAAGGAGGTCAAATGACGGTGATATTTGATCATTTTTAGGTTGTTAGAAAGTAACCAAAATCCAACGTCGACCCAACATCTAAAACCAACATCATATTGATGTCAAATACTAACATTTATTCATCAGGTATGGCAACCAAAATCCAACATCTGATAAATGTCAATAGCGGTAACGTCCACACAACGTCAAGCTGTTACATCATTAGATGTTGATATTTGGTTGGTTTTAGGTTGGACGTTGGACAATGACGTTGGCCATTGAGTTCTGACATCAACACGATTTTTATTTCCAAACAAGATGCAATGTCCCTATGACATAAAGTAAAATTCCTGAGAAAAACTACTTAATTACAGTAATTTAAGTATTTGTAATTTGTTACTTTACACAACTGGTTATATTCTACACAGGATGAAATATTAAATCATGTTTAACAACTAAATGGATGAGATCCAGCGACAGATCTGAGAAGGGCTGGCTTTTCTTAGTCGATTTGAGATTAAAATCACCTGAGAAGCTGAATTTTGTCACACAATGTAATATTTTTCAACCATTGCAGGTTTTCCCATCTGTGATTGACTTTAGTTGGTCAGTTTAAAATACATGTCTGTAACTCTTTATACATCATTGATAAATGTGCTTCAGGAACATGTTCAGGGATTTAAACGGTTCATGCAAAGATTTGATCTTGGATTTTCAACTGTACTTTCGCAGTGATTGATGAGATTTCACAAGAATAAAGCATATTGAGAAATGGACACAATAAATGAGTTGATGGCATTCTAAACTTATTTATTGTCCATGCACTGGGCCTTTCATGAAGGGAGGAGGAGGGGGATCTTTGGAAGATAATTATTTACTCAAAACAGCATGGCATGGTTGAACTCTTGCTGTATTTTCTTATCATGCATTTTTTTAATGTCACAAACATCTTATTAAAAAAAGCCATACATTTGCAAGTTGCAAAAGCTTTGTGAAGCGAAAGACAGTGTTTGCATGTCTGGCATATGGTTTTGTGCATATTAAATCTAACAACCTATAGTACTTTGTGTTCAGCCTGAGTACTTCAATAAAGCTGTTGTTTTTCATTGAGATAACATTGTGACACATTATACATCCATGCCTTGCTTTAAATGACTGTCCATTAATAAGCACTGGCCATAATATGTAGGTTCACACTGTTCCTTTGCTTCATTTATTTGTGTTTAGAAAACGTTGTGAACACAGCAGTGCATGGTTAATGATCTAGTGCCTGATGCTACATAATGATTACTTTCAGTCTTCCAACATAGATCAGAGATCCTAGATCAGAGATGTGCACAATGATAAAAAGGTCATATAGCACTAAACTAGATAAAAGTATATTGAATTAAGCATTCAGGGACCCATACAGTATATTGGTATATAAAGAGTTCAGATGCAAAAGCCTCTAAGTGCCATCTGCCATGGTCTTTTAAAATGAGGAAGAACATTTTTTCACTGGCTCCTGTGTAGCAATGAATAGGTTCTTTCTATTTCATTTAAAGTGAAATAACTGAAGATAAGCAAAGGAGGCTATATATATTTATATACATACCTGTGTATGTTTTTCCCCAGCCTTTTATTTAATATGCTTATTTTCAGAAAAAAAATAAAAATAACCTATTTATTGAACCCATGTACAGTTAGGTCCATAAATATTTGGACACAATTCTAACATTTTTGGCTTTATACACCAACACAATGGATTTAAAATGAAACAAACAAGATGTGCTTTAACTGCAGATTGTCAGCTTTAAATTGGTATTTACATCCAAATCAGGTGAACGCTGTAATTACAACAGATTGCATGTGTGCAACTGTCTTCAGTTCCTACTTGTTCTTGGGGCATTTTTCTTTCAGTTTTGTCTTCAGCAAGTGAAATGGAAGCTCAATCAGATTCAGATCAGCTGATTGGCTTGGCCATTGCATAACATTCCACTTCTTTCCCTTCAAAAACTCTTTGGTTGCTTTTGCAGTATGATTCGGCCATTGTAGGACTCAAATGGTCCATTGCATGTTCAAAAATTGACGGAGATCTGAGTTGAAAATTAAGAAGTTTTATTTTGAATGCAAGAAGTTAGAGAATACAGTTTCTGCGCAGGAGAGATGTACTATTGTATCAGTCTCTCCCATGACACTGTCTTTCATGCTTTTTATACTTTCTCTCACACACTATCTAAACCCAACCCTATTTGACTAATATGGTGTTGTGTTGAGAGGTTAACCATTCAACAACCAGATATTCCTCTTCCTGGTATCTGTGTATCTTCTCTTAACAGTTCACCTTTTAAGGCAGATGTTTCAGAGCACGTACACAGAGCTCATACGTCCTGTCATTCTCAGACCTTTCATCATTTTCTATGCACCCACACTCGAAAACAGGATGGGCTGTTCTCTGCAACCTGCAATACTTCCCTAAACTTGTACACATAATATAGCAGTTAACCCTTTAAAGCAAAAGCCTTCGTGGCTGCATTTATTAGTAAATGTTTAGCAAAATCTAACAATAAAAAAAATGCTATCCTTCACCATTCATCATCTCCACTGTGAAGCGCCTTCTTAAGCAATTGTTTTAAAATGAGCAGAAAATATTTCCTGAAACACTTCAGAATTCATGATCATCATCAATAAATACATGATCATCATCAATAAATACAAGAGAACCAATTCCACTGACAGCCATACATGTCCATGTTATTTCACTACTACCACTGTGCTTCACTGCCTAGGATCATGAGCAGTTCCCTTCCTTCTCTATACTCTTCTTTTCCCGTAATTCTGGTACAAGTTGATCTTGATCTCATCTGGACTTATGATGATTTTCCAGTGCTGTAGAGGCTTTTTAGAACTCTAATCTAGCCTTCCTGTTTTTGAGCCTCACCAATGGTTTACATCTTGTGGTGAACCCTCTGTATTCACTCTGGTGTAGTCTTCTCTTGATTGTTGACTTTGACAGACGCACATAGAGAGTGTTCTTGATCTGTCCAACTGTTGTGAAGGGGTTTTTCTTCATCATCCAGCACAGTTGTTTTCTGTGGTCTTCCAGGTCTTTTGATGTTGCTGAGGTCACTTATGCATTCTTTCTTTTTAAGAACAATCCAAACAGTTGTTTTGGCCACACCTAATGTTTTCACTCTAATGTTTTTTTTTAGCCTAATAATGGCTTGCTTGACTGATAGTGACAGCTCTTCGAATCTCATCTTGAGAGTAGTCAGTAACAGATTCCAAGTGCAAATAGCACACTTGAAAATAACTCCTTTTATTTGCTCATTGTAATTGAGATAATGAGGGAATAACACACACCATGGCCATGGAACAGCTGAGAAGCCAATTCCCCAATTACATTTGGACCCTTAACAAGTGGGAGGCACATATGCAAACTGTTGTAATTCCTGCAGTGTTCACCTGATTTGGATGTAAATACCTTCATATTAAAGCTGACAGTCTACAGTTAAAGCACATCTTGTTTTGTTTCATGTCAAATCCATTGTGTTGGTGTACAGAACTAAAAATGTTAGAATTGTGTTCATAGTATCAAATGAACAATAAATGTTTGCAATTGTCACATCCCCGGCTCATTCCTGCAGCTCCAATCACCAGTCTCCCTCACCATCTCGTTCCCTCAGCTCCAATCATCACTCTCCTTCACCAGCCATTTCCCATCACACCTGAGCACTATCACCTGAGTTCTAATGAGACACACCTGCACCAGCAATCACCAACTCCTGTAAGGACTCCCCGTTTCCAGTCGTACAACAGCTGGAATCGAAGTCAAATGGTTCACCTCACTTTCTCCCTGGCTCGCCTTCTTCCATTGATGTTTCCCGTCTCCTATGGACGGTTCACCTAAACCTATGGCTGCACATGCTGTGATTAAGGGAGATGACTTTATACACGGATGGTTGAATGTAGATCCTTGTTTACATTGTGATCAACATACTAGACTGTTCTCCATTCAAGGATATCACTTACCTGGTTCTCCTGTTGAACAATCCACTCTGTTTGAATAAATTGATGAAAGAGATATCCATCCTTGTCGTTATTGTGTGACCGAGACAGCAATTACGAATATATTATGATACATTTCAATCTCATTTAGCGATATTAAACTGTACAGTTATTTTATTTTACACAAGCTTGCAAAGATTTATTTTTCATTTGAAGTACAGTTTCAGTAGTGTATCTTCTAATGAATAAAGTCATTTTCTTTTTCCTGTTTAGAATATAACTGAGCCTTTAATTGTCATTTATTAGAGGTTTATAAAGCTTAAACAGTACTCACTTTAAAATAGGTCACAAAACTGGATGAAGTTGAGTTAATAAAGCATTTATTAACATGCATATTAACTATTAGTATATGCCTGAACAATAAGATATATGAATGCTAATTAGAATATTTTACTAATCATTTACTTAAGCATTCTGAAGGATCTTAAAATAGCACCAACAATTCTTATATAACTAGTTTGTAAATAACGCACTTAAGTAACGAAAAAATCATTAACAAAGTATGAAAATACAATCATGAAGCACATTATAAATGTGCATTTAAGTCAAGAATACAGATTTTTAACTGTATTTATAAACAGCTTACTAATGTCTATTAATGTAAAGTTAATGCTTAACAGATAAAGAATTAACTATTTGCTAATGCTTAAATAATTCATAGTGTGTAGTTATTATAAAGTTTTACCGCAGTGGGTTATATTCTCAGACTGCATGGGTTTGAATATACTGGCAGTAGCAAGTCTTGGTACTTGCTCTGCCATAATAATCAAATTAGCAGCAGAAGCATAGCAGATCTATGCCACCAAGATCGAACACAGTAACATTGCATATTGCACATATTTATTACCCTACTAAATCTCTCAGAGAGCACAGCAAGAAGGTCACTGGTTCAAGCCTTGGCTGGGTCAGTTGGCGTTTCTGTGTGGAGTTTGCATGTTCTCCCCGTGTTGGCGTGGGTTTCCTCCGGGTGCTCCGGTTTCCCCCATGGTCCAAAGTCATGTGTATAGGTGAATTGGGTAGGCTAAATTGTTCGTAGTGTATGTGTGGTAATGAATGTGTATGGATGTATCCCAGTAATGGGTTTCAGCTGAAAGGGCATCCGCTGCGAAAAACAATTGCTGGATAAGTTGGCAGTTCCTTCCGCTGTGGCGACCCTGGATTAATAAAGCGACTAAGTCAAAAAGAATATGAATGAATGAACGAATGAATGAATGGTTGAATATGTTATTACCCTATTATTTGCATCTATAACTATAACAGCTTCAACTATTCTAGAAAGGCTTCCCACAAGGTTTAGGAATATGTTGAGAATTTTTGACCATACATTTTGAAGCGCATTTGTGAGGTCAGGAACTGATGGCTTGCTGTTTTTACTCTAATAAACGTGTTTGGGTTAAGGTCAGGACAGTCAATTTTTAGCCAGTTTCCTCCTTTATTCCTGACCAAAATCATTTATCCATGTCTTTAAGGACCTTGTTTTGTGCACTTGTGTGCAGTTATGTTGGATTACGAAGAGGAATATGAAACTCTTCCAAAATAGTTTGTATACCGAAGCATTAGGTGTTCCTTTTACTTACCAATGAGTCAAGCTCAACCCCTGAAAAACAACCACACACAATAATGGACCCTTTTCGCAAGACTGTTATGACTCATTTAACGGTCATCATGATCTTAAATCCGTGAAAGTTTTTAATACTTTGATTTAAAAAAACAAACAAACAAACAAACAAAAAAGTAAGAACATTAATATGCATTTATAAATGTATTATGTCAAATTGCAAAAAAATTATTACCGCTTATGCGAGGTGTTTCTAATGTAGTGTCTATGGGGCTGAGAGTAAATTTGACGTTATTTTCTCCCCTGGCTGGTGTCATCAGTCTCACACAATTGTTTTTGCATCAAGGAGTTTTTATTTTATTATTTCTGGGTTGGAAAAAAACTATTTGGTGTACTCTCCAATTCACTGCACTCTAAGTTTACTCAACTATGACGACTTTCACTACTGACAAACCCAGAAATGTGAAAAGGGTCTATTCCAGATTAATTCACCAAATCTTACAGTTGGCACAATGCAGTCAGAAATACAGATCTCCTGGCAACTGCCAAACCCTCTATGTAATGTCAGCAGCTTTTTGTTTTCTGAAGCCACATGTCCAGATTAGTAAAAATGAGGAATTTGTCTTATAACAAGTTTAACACACCTTTCCTTACAAGTGCCAGCATTATATATCAGGGCACAGAGCTGACTGCTTTTCCATAATCAGATGTGACTGCAAAACCAATTCACCTTTCAGAGCATCTGGCAGAATGTAAACTTCTGCCAAAACTCTCTCCTTGGGTTCTGTGAGCTGTGAAAAAATTGTATAGAATTCAATTAAAAACTTGCATTCATTGTTTCAACAGCTTGTTCCATACTATGGTGAAAAAAAGGGCACATTCTATTGCAACAACTGTAAGTTCAATCTATTTTTGGAGACAGCAGGTTTCCAACTTTTTAAGGACTTGAAGCTTTTACAGATGTTATCTTCTGATCCCTAATTTCTCTAGAAATCACTGGGGTTGGCTGCATTCACAACTGTTCAGATTTGTGCTGCAAATCCGACTGTGGACTAAAGACAAGGACAGTTTTCATCCCAGGTTATCTGAATATTAAGGCAGGCATCTGTTGAGTATCAGAGTAGAGTAGAGATGTAGAGTTTTGCAGACATGGAGTTGTTTGTCATTGTCCTCTCTAGTTCTCCCACACACTTCCAGCTTTACTGAGACTGGATGCCTTGGTACAGTAATGGCTGATCCTGAAGTCCTGGTGATTAATCATTCACTACCAGATGTAAGGCTGGAGACTTTAGGTTTGGCCCCTTATAGATACCAGTTCATAAACTTGTGTTTCTAAACTTCAGCTGTAGATATTATTCTCACCTTTCTCTAGGACTTTGTGCTCAAGTGGCTCCTCTTAGCTTTGTAGAGGATTCTTACCGAAGCACCTGTCAGCATGGCCTACTTCTGCTACTCTGAAGGTGTACTGTATGTGACTGCCATTTCATCTAGCCATTTCCACACTGACAGGACTTCTGTAGGTAAGCATCCCGTTGTATCTCATTTCCTGCATGAAAATTATGGCCCAGGCCTTTATACAGACCACCTGTTTTACTTATGATTTTGCTGTTGTTTTGGAAGGGTCATTCAGATACTCTCTTTAAAGAGGGTATGGGCAACTCCTGTCCTAGAGGGCATCTGCTCAAACACAAATTCCTGTAACTTTCAAACAATCCAGGTTCTATTTTTTCATGTGTGTCTGATTAGGGATGGAGCTGATCTGAAAATTACAGGAATTTGTATTTGAATAGATATGTAGTTCAACTCTAAAGGACAATGGCTCTCCAGGACTGAAGTTAAACCCTTGGAGTTAGCTACAGAAAAGCTTCTTACTCTCAAGGTATTTCTCGTTGGAGGGCCGAAGATTTGAAGACCTTGTCTGTAAATTCCATGTGCTTTGATTTTGCCCCTGGACTAGTTAAGGTGAAATTGCACTACATTCCAGAGGTACCTCCATCACCTTTTCTCCCAGTTGGTGCCCTTTTCTTTCCCACCTTTGAATTACATAGCAGGAGATGCTGAATGTATTATGTTTAGACCGATATTAAAATATTAGTATATACAACACTGTCAATGGGCCAATGTCACGTAGATATTTTGTCTGTGTTGTACTTGTTCAGGCGACGCAGTGGTGCAGTAGGTAGTGCTGTCGCCTCACAGCAAGAAGGTTGCTGCTTCGAGCCTCGGCTGGATCAGTTGGTGTTTCTGTATGGAGTTTGCATGTTCCCCCTGCGTTTGCGTGGGTTTCTTCTAGCTGCTCCGGTTTCCCCCACAGTCCAAAGATGTGGCACAGGTGAATTGGGTAGGCTAAATTGTCCGTAGTGAATGAGTGTGTGTGGATGTTTCCCAGAGATGGGTTGTGGCTGGAAGGGCATCCGCTGCATAAAATATTTGCTGGATAAGTGAAAGGTGGTTCATTCTGCTGTGGCGACCCCAGATTAATAAAGGGACTAAGCCGACAAGAAAATGAATGAATGAATGTCCTTGTTCAATGTGTTTGTTTATCTTGTGTCTGAGCACATGGCTCAACCTTTGTTTGTGTTTACCGTCTGCTCCTCTGTTCCTCCCTTCTTGTTTCAAGATGCCACGTCTCCTTGTTTAGCCCTCATCTTGTTCTCTTTAGTCTCAGTGTCTACACCTGGTCCTCATGTTCTTTCTTCCCTTTATATTGTGCTCTCTTCACTCATGTCTTTGTCGTTTCAATGTTGCATGTTACATGTGACTCAACTGTGCTCGGTTGTCTCTGTGCTGTTGTTTGTAAGTTTGAGTTTTCTTTGTGCTTTGTCTAATGTTTGCATGTTTGTCTTTTTCAGTAAACCTTCAGTTTCTTCCCTGTCTGGCTTATCGCTATCAAGTTTGCTTGTTTAAGTTATTATATTCTTTATCTTTAATTTAATAGCTATAAGTGTTTTAGTTTCTTTTTATTGGTTTTATTTTCAGTAAGTTGAATCTAATTTAAATTCTTTGCATTTATTTTCAATAGTTTCCTTTTTGTTATTTTAGTTTATTGTTTTGTTTGTTGGGTTAGTTCCCCCTGCCTGTCTTTGTCTTGTGTGTCTCTCTCTGTCCTGGCCACTGCTGTCCTCCGTCACGCCGCTACTAGTGAGATGACAACTCTCCAGGATGTCTGGTCAGCAACCCCTCCTCCAAGGCCTTCACTGCCTCCTGCCTGACCTTACCACCCCAGCTTAGTCTCCTGTCCTCACAGCATTCTGTGGCTTCTGACTGGACTATGTCTTTCCTGTCTGCTCCATCCAGGACTCACCAGCATTAACCCATCCTTCACTATTAAACTGTGCTCCACCTTGCCAATATTACACTTCACATTGTCAATAAGGTAATAATAAAGGTTTTATTATTAAGGGTAAACAAAATCCAAAACTACAGAGCCCCGTGTGAAAGAGTGTTTGTTCCCTTTTAAAACATGGCTTATCACACCAAAATTCAAATAGTCTAGCCATACCTAGGGCTAATTGCTGCCACACCTGTTTGCAACCAAGAAATTACTTAAATCGGACCTGCCTGACAAAGGGAGGTAGACCAAAAGATGCTCAAAAATGAGGGGAAAAAAGTTGGGAAAATATTTAGACTGACCAGACAAAAGATGTGTGCTGCATTGTGTGGCGTAAAAGTAACGCTGCATTTCAGAAAAAGAACATCATACCAAAAATAAAATGTGGTGGTAATAGCATGATGGTCTTGAGCTCCTCAGCACCTGGAAGACTGGCTGTGATAAATAGAATCATGAATTCTGTTGTGTGACATCAAGCTAAAATAAACTTCTGCAACAGAACAATGATCCAAAGGACTCCAGCAAATCCACTTCTGAATGGCTTAAGAAAAAACAAAATGAAGACTTTGGTGTGGCTTAGTCAAAATCCTGACCTGAGTCCAATTGAGATGCTGTTTCATGACCCTAAAAAGGCGGTTTGACCTTCCAATGTGTCTGGATACAACAATTCTGCAAACATGAGTGGGCCGAAATTCCTCCACAGTACTGTAACAGACTCATAGTAAGTTATTCAAAATGCTCGATTGCAGCTGTTGCTGCTAAAGCTGGATTTATACTTTCGTCTGGGGCCGCATTGCACACCTCTGCTGACTGCGCGCGCACTGCACGAAACAGAAGAGTCTTTTATACTTTCCGCATTCGCTGTTGTGATATTCTTTAAAACGACAGGGGGTGGTCAAAAGAAACTGACTAAAATCAGACGGATAAACATAGAAGTAGAAAGTTTCAGGAATTACGTCATATCATATCATTCAAGAAATTTTAACTAATTATTTTGATTATTTTTATAAATTAATTTAACGATTATAAGGATTTTTATTACCATTCAAGATTATTTTTAATCAAACTTTGATGCATCACTTGCTTTTGTTGTATATCTCGAACAGTTTTACCTATTAAAGTTTATCAAAATATAAATGACAACAGAACATGGGTTGCTCTACAAATATATATTTTATTATGGCAAGAATAAAAAAAATAATAATAAGTACACTTACAAAAAAATACAGATGTTTTTTTTAGAATCCCCCTGGTTTTTCCAAACTTTTAAACACAACCTTTCCTCCTTTCCCACGGCTGTTGCATTTTATAGCCAAGCATTATTGATCATCTGGTTATCTCTCTGATCACGGATCATAAAGATGTCTGTACAGTCGTAACTGTTTCAGACAAAATCTCTTCAAAGTGTTTAATATTCAACTCAAATCAAACGCGGTGCCGCACATACTGTTCACTCGAGTCTCAAAAAAAAAAAAAAAAAAAAAAAATCATGCGCTCTGCCGGCCGAAATCATGTCGCGTGCACCCAAAGCGAACCTCCGCAAACACAGCGATGTCACGTTCACCGCACGCACGCAAGCGAACTAGCAGACACGTCGAGAGTATAAACCAGGCTTAAGGGTGACCCAGTTATGCGGTTTAAGGAAAAACAGTTTCATTTTCAAAGGGTTATGTAGTTTGAGATTTAGTTTTTCCCTAATAATAAAAACCTGCAAATATGTAAAGAAAATTAGTAATAAAGAAATCAGTAAGAGGACAAACACTTTTTGACACCACTCTATCTATAGTTCACAGAATTTTCCTAAAATGTATGTATATTTAATTCTACCATTGTTATTTCAAATTACAAAACATGCAAGAGTATTTCTATCTAGAATGGCCATAATGGTCAAATTGATACATTTCAGTATCTGTTCCTTATTCTCTTGCCTTTGAATGGCCATGCCTTGTTTGTTGCTATGTTTCCTAGCAACTTTCTTCTAACATAAACATAATTGTCTAATAATAAAAACATAACTTTACTTCAGACATGTCTTTCAAAACAACATTTCCAGTGGGATGAAGAAAAATTTGCTCTCCTGCTTGCTGGACAATGTGAGGTAGACATCAGGTAGGCATCTATATGTATGGTAATGACTTCATAAAATATGGCAACATACATTCAAAGCATAATTATAAAATCTAAATAGAAGCTTTGACTGTAAATATAAGATGACAATATGATGTCTCACATGAGAACGGTCGGAATGTCTGCTATGGCCATTCTTGTAGTTACTGAACTCTGGTACTCCAGATTCAGTGTTAAATTTAGGCTTACAGTTAGGGCTTCTACTTCATTGTTATCCAACTATTAATGTCCTCAAATTTTTTGGTACTGTTAGGCTTAGAGGTAGGGATTATGTATATATTACATTTTCAAACAGGAATGATGTTCCAGGATCAACATAGATGTTAAAGGGCACCTATTATGCAAAATCAACATCTGGAAGCTGTTAGGACAGAAATGTGTGTAGGCATAATTTATTCATTTATTTAGTCATATTGGAGATATATAACAGCAATAAGTCTCATTAAACCCAAGTTAAACATTTTTAACAAGTTTTAAAAGTTTCCTGATGTTAAAATAGGATAACTTGGGTACACTTTGTATTTATCATAGCATTTTAAACTATACTTTTTAAGCAACATAATTAGTAATTGCTGGAATCACCAGAGCTCCACAGTGTACACAACTATAAACGAGGATGCTTCAATCACAACAGGAGTTCTGGTTTGTGGACATTAAAGCAGATTTATTTAATACAGTAACTAGAATGGATCTTTATACAGCAGCATATTTACTTGTTTGGTGGCCATCCTGTCACATAGTAGAGTAGCTGTGAGTAGATGAGCAAAAACAGCACATGTTAAATGCGTGGGTGTGTATTTGTGTGTGAACGTGAATGAGCATTACAGTGAACACTGTAACGGCATTTGTGTGTGGCTCTTTCTTCTTACTGTGGTATTTGTAACTGTGAGTCTCAGTTGCATTAGGTCAGTCTGTAATTTTTCTGTTGTTTTCCTCACATCTGTCCCTGGTAATCCTTCTCTGAAGTAAAATGTCCTAAAAGTAGGTGGGGAGAACAGCTCATTCCAAAAGCCCAAAGCTCAAGCCACAAAATGTACAATTTAATTTGTAAAATTAATTATAAAAAGTATTTTGACCTGAATTTTCACAGGCGCGCTCTGGAGACACAAATGACTTATATTACATCATATAAAAAGGCCAATATTGTAACTATTTAATAAAGGATGGCATCCTACAGTACTTTGCACAATCACACTCACCTCACCACTCAGGTCAGTGGTCAATTTTCATCTTGGGCACATTCAAGTTTCAGTGACTACCAAGCAGACAATTTCACATTGGGTCTCTGATGCTACCTCTTCAGCCTTCTAGATTTGCTTTAGGTGTCGGAGCCTCCTCCAAAAGCTCTTTCAAATGGATCCCTTTCAGGACATTTGTGCAGTCTGGCGCTCTCCACTCATATTCATTAGCTTTTACAATGTAGATGTGAATTCAGCTCTTGGTCTCAGGTCATCTTGTGTTTAGTCATGTTTGCTTTTCACATGTTTGTGCTTGTACATACTGCACAGCTTGCATACTGCACAGCTTGTTAGTTGCACATACGAAAAAGAAAAATATAATAATATAAATGCCAGAGGCAGTCCTTGGATGATTTTTATTATTAACCAGAACTGATTTAGAATATTAAACTGTACATTAAGGTATTTCGTAAGATGTAATTTCATCTGATGAACATGTGTGGTACTTCAGTTATTTAATGTTGTGCTCATTTTCTTGAATGATGAATTGATTAATTAAATCCAAAGGAAATGGAGGTTATTGATGGAGTAAATTGTCTATATGCCTCAGGGAACACTGGAAATAACTTCCTCAGTAGCTCAGAGAACATACAGAGACATTTGAACAAAGCTACTGTCATAAACTTTGCCTCTTTATCATATGATATATAATAAAAGGACCATGTAGCAGGCCAAATCTAAAAGTAAAATGTGCTGTGTTGCAGCAGATGGCAATATAAAGTCATTAGGCAGGAAAACTGATGCCAAACAGAACACTGTGACAACAACACAGAGCTTTCTAACATGACCATGCTGCCATATACATTTTCCTTTTTTCTAATTCACTTTAAGACATAATAAAACCGAGTGCTTATTTAAAGACATATTTAAAATGATGTAAAACATGTCTTAGAGGCTCTTTTGAGGGTCCAAAGCCTACAGAAAAACATGTTCATTGTTCAAAGACCCACCTCTTTATTCCAGTCGTTGGCTGGGATTGAAGTGGGATGGTTGTCCTGACCTCTGCGCCGGCGTCTTCTCCTCTTCTTCCATAGATGTTCCATATGTGCCTTTCGGATCCTTCACACTGATCAAGGGAAGTGATTAGTCTCATATGGTGTTTAATAGAAGTTCTGCCATTTACCTGATGAACTGTGTGTCTGTATACTCACCTACTGATGTTCCCAAGAACGAACTATATGTGAGATCGCTAACATCAGATGTTTACATTACTAGCTGTTGAAGAAGATTGCTAACAGCTCTGACACCCGTCTCCCCCTTCCTCACTTTAAGTAACTTGTTTTGAATAAAACTGATAAAAGAGAACCAACTTTTTCTATCAGTGTGACAATTATGTCTTATGCATGCATAAGATCTTGAAGGTTATGAAGCTCTGTCAGTCTCCCTTAAAGGGCACCTATTTTAACCCCTTTTCAGGATTTGATATAAATCTGTTTAGCTTTGCACTGCAAATGTGACAGGATACACGTTAGTCTCTAGATCCTGTCTGATTGCTAAACACTCACAGCTGAAGCCACTCATGAACTGAAGTCAGCACACAAACACACAGAAGTTGCTGAGTCTTCTTATACATTTCTTTGAACATTACGTCATGTTCCCTTGCCTAGTCTTGCCGTGTACCAAGCTTTGCTTTGTTTTGTTTGCTTATTCATGTCTGCTGCCTGCCTTTGACCATCCACCTGCTTATTGACAAAAATTCTGGATTGCCTGTATACATCTGTTTGCTCCTGTGTTGACTGTTGCTTGCCTGACTATTCTCTGCATAATAATACCTGCGCTTAGAGCCTCACTCCCTGTTGTCAGCGTCTCCCTTGTAACAGAAGTCTCAGCCACTAACATGGATCCAGTAGGTGTCAAGATTATGTATTTGCGGCACGAGGCACGGTCCATCAAGGAAGCGATGCGATGACGGCACAAAGCGATGACGGCACTTCACAAAAACTTTGTGCCTCAAGTTAACGTGATTGCATGTCAAATGGAAAGTGAAATGCTACGTGATCAGTTGATCGCAAAAGTGTCATTGTCTGCAGTAAAAGACAAACCGTTAGAAAAGTAATTACAACCGCCTATCAAGTGGAAGCTGCAGTTAAAAACTCCTCATTGCTTGGTAGTGCCTATGTTGCTCCGATAACTGTACAAGCCATTAGTAAGCATACTAAGTACGGCAGAGGAAATAAATATGCAAGTTCAGCAAACCATGCACGATCTGTTTAGAAATGATCAGAGGATCAAAAGCAAACAGCAAATAGTCAGCAACGTCGACAATGCTTCAGATGTGGATCAGATAAACACCTGGCGAATGATAAAAACTGTGTTGCTGCTAAAGTAAATTGTAGATTATGTGAAGAAAGAAAGGCCATTTTGCCAGAATGTGTAAAGCTGCTGCAAGTGAAGTCAGAGAGGTGGTTGTTCCAGATGTGACAGTGCTTTGTGTGGAGAACATAAAGGAAACTGTTGCAGCCAGTGATAAGATCACATGTGAAGTGAATGTTAAAGGGCACCTAGGTTACTTCAGATTTAATATGAGTATATTGTGTCTCCAGAATGTGTCTGTAAAGTTTCAGCTCAAAACACCCATCAGATTTTTTATTATACCTTTTATAAGATTCTATTTTATGCACTTTTGCACTACACTGAAAAAAATGATTCAAAGATGATTCCTTGGATTTACTCAATTTTTTTTACGTTAAGTGGTTGTAAACAATTTATTAGGGCTGAATTTAAACAAACAAATTAAGTTGAACATTGCTCAATTTAATTTGTTTGTTTAAACTCAACACAAATAAATTGTTTGCAACAGTTTTGCATGCAACACTTTTTTCAGTGTAGGAGGCTGTTTTGTTGTACTGCACCTTTAAGGCTAGTCCTCCCTGCCTACCATTTCTATGTGCCTTTCAGCGTGCCTTAATCTCCTCCCTCGGCTGCGTCAGACAACAAACAGGCATAAAGGAAGCAGATCACATGTTGCGTTTGTGAGAAATACTACAGTAAGAACTTTACCAATTGATATTTGATACATTTGTTGTGTTAAGATGAGTCAACTTAACGATGAGTTGCACACAATGTCGTTACAAAGTTATTAGACACACACTTCAACTGGTTGTGGATACTGGTGCATCAGTTTCTATACATCCAAAAGTTGTGTATAAGAAACACTTTTCCCGATGCACATTGCTTGAGCCTAAAATCAAGCTTGTGACATATGCAAAAAAAGACTTACCAGTGATTGGTTGCTTATCAGCGTTAATAAACATTTCAAAGAATGATACTGCTGTCCCTGCAACTTTTATGTGGTAGCTAAAGGATCCCCCTTGCCAGGGCTGGACTTAATTAGATCACTCAATCTGGACATTGTCAGTGGAAAAGTAAAGCACATTGACCCTGAAAATAAAAAGTGCAAATCAATTCAACAGTGACACCAGTACGTCAGAAGTTGAGACGTCTCCGCACATCAGGTATTATTGAACCAATTGACGCATCGGAAGGAGGCAGTGCTCTGGTGGTTGTGCGAAAGAGGGATGGACACATTAGACTTTGTGTAGATTGTTACCCATTACCTCAAATGGAGCATTTGTTTACAGAACTTGCAGGTGCTTCACATTACAGTCAAATAGATCTGAGCTCTGCCTACCAGCAGCTGCCTCTTCATTCAATTCACCTTTATTTGTATAGCGCTTTTACAATGTAGATTGTGTCAAAGCAGCTTCACATAAAAGATAATAGTAAATTGAAATCGTGTAGTTCAGTTTTTAAAGTTTAAGTTCAGTTCAGTTTAGTTCAGTTCAGTGTGGTTTAATAATCACTACTGAGAGTCCAAACACTGAAGAGCAAATCCATCGATGCGCAGCTCTACATATCCCGAACCATGCAAGCTAGTGATGACAGTGGTAAGGAAAAAAAAACTTCACCAATTGGCGAAAGTAAAGAAAAAAAAAAACCTCGAGAGAACCAGGTTCAGAAGGGTACGGCCATTTCTGCACTGGCCAAACGTCTTGTGCAGAGCTGCAGTCTAAGCACCGGAGGCTGGAAGCTGGCCTCAGCGAAGACTCGTCTGTCCCTGGAGCATCACAGGAAACAATCTCATGCTTTCCACTCCTCCATGACCACCACATCAGCTGCTCAGGATACGGCCTGGTACAGGATTATGGAAACCTTGGGATCATCTCGTCGCTGGTCTTGGATCGAATCAGTGGCGCTGCGTGGTCTGAGGGCCTCAAGATGAGTATCCCCATGTGTAAATAGAGAATAAAGAGAATAATTAGCGTAGCTGCTGTTCATAGTGTATATAAATGAGATGAAGAAACCTGTGTGGAGCACAGTCATGTATCATACCGCTAAGTGATGGACTGAGTGTATGCTTTACTTAAAAGATAGGTCTTTAATCTAGTTTTGAACTGTGAGAGTGTGTCTGAGCCTCAGACGTTATCAGGAAGGCTATTCCAGAGTTTAGGAGTCATAAATAAGAAGGCTCAACCTCCTTTACTTGACTTTGCTATTCTGGGTACTACCAGAAACCCTGAGTTTTGAGATCTTAAAGAGCAGGTTGGATTGCAGCGAGACAGAAAGTTGGTTAGATAAACAGGAACTAGATTGTTTAAAGCTTTATAGGTAAGAAGCAATATTTTGAATTCAATACGAAACTTAACAGGCAGCCAGTGTAAGGAGGATAAAATTGGAGTGATATGATCATATTTTCTAGACCTAGTAAGAACTCTGGCAGCTGCATTTTGTACTAGCTGAAGTTTATTAATAGAGGCAGCCAGCAAACAGAGCATTACAGCAATCCAGCCTAGAAGTCATAAAAGCATGGACTAGCTTTTCTGCATCTGTTTAAGAGAAGATAATTGTTGGTCATCCAGTCTTTAACATCTATAATACACTCAGTTTGCTTAGACATCTCAGACTTCTCATCAGGTTTAGTTGAAATATATAAATGAGTATCATCCGCATAGCAGTGAAAGCTGATCCCAGGGGTAGCATGTATATTGTAAACAGCAAAGGGCCTAAAACTGATCCTTGAGGCACTCCATACTTTACTGTGCTGACTTGTGAAGGCTGTTCATTAATATTCACAAACTGGTAACGGTCAGCTAAGTATGACTTAAACCATTGTAGAGCCTGTCCCTGGACACCTGTAGACTTTAAGTGATTTATAAGGATATTGTGGTCAATGGTGTCAAATGCTGCACTAAGATCCCGTAAAACTAATAGTGAAATGCACCCTTGGTCAGCAGCTAAGAGTAAATCGTTGGTTATTTTCACTAATGTAGTTTCTGTGCTGTGATGAGCCCTGAAACCTGACTGAAACACTTCAAAAACATTGTTCGTCTGCAGAAAGGAGCATAATTGAGCAGAAACAACTTTTTCTAGTACTTTAGACATAAATGGAAGATTTGAAATAGGCCTATAATTAGCTAAGTTGCTGGGGTCCAGTTGTAGTTTCTTAATAATAGGGTTAAGAACAGCTAGCTTGAAAGGATTTGGAACAAGACCTAAAGATAAAGAAGAGTTGATAACGTTAAGAAGAGGTTCTCCTATAACAGGTAGCAATTCTTTCAGTAATTTTGTTAGAATTGGGTTCAACATACACGTAGCTGGTTTAGAGCTATTTATAATTTTATCTAGCTCTTCCTGTTCTATGATTATGAAGCACTGTAGGTTATTTTGATTCAGTGGAATGTTTTCTGGATCTGAAGTATAATGCGGTGCAGAAAGTTTAACGTCTATATTCTGTCTAAAGCCTTCTATTTTATTACTGAAAAAATTGATGAAGTCATCACTACTAATATGGGGTGGAAAATTTTTTTCTAAGGATGGCCGATTATTTGTTAATTTAGCAATGGTTTTAAATAATAATCTAGGTTATTATTAGGATTATTTCTATCAGTTTGGGGAGGTGCTCGACCCTGGCAGATTTTAGAGCTCTCCTATACCAGGACATACTCTCTTTGTACGCAATTCTAAAAACTTCTAAATTAGTTGTCTTCATCCTGACAGTCGTAATTTGAATGCGTTTATAACGCATGAAGGTCTTCTCCGTTTCACTCGGGTTCCGATTGGACTGGCTTCAGCACCATCAGCTTTCCAAAAGATGATGCAAACGGTCCTGCATCCAGAAAACTGACAATGTCAGAAGGAAAATATTCAGCTGTGGAGAAGGAGTCACTGGCGTCTGTCTGGGCTGTAGAAAGATGGAGAACATATGTGTGGGGACATAGGTTCAATTTGAGAACTGATCATCAGGCTCTAACTACACTTCTTTCTACAAAAGGCATGAATAGAGCTGGCATGAGAATCACTCATTGGTCTGCTTGACTCCTGTGCTTTCAATATGATGTTCAGTACCATCCAGGTAAACAAAACTGTGTGGCAGATTGTCTCTCAAGGATACCATTAACCCATACAGATGCTGATGTATCCATTGAACAAGATTTGATTTTGATAGTAATATAGTGGGACCATTCGAGAGGGGCTCTACTGACTGTAAATTTGCCATAACCCAGATTGATTATTTTAGCAAATGGCCATAAGTGGGGTTTTGCTTCTTCAGTGACAACAGAGACTGTTGTAAAATTTCTCACAACAATCTTTGCTCGGAAAGGAAACCCCTGTACTATCACAACGGATAATGGACCACAGTTCATTTCCTCTGAGTTTGCTGATTTCTTGAAAATGTAGGGAATAAAGCACATCAAGACAAGTGTGTACCACCCTCAAGCGAATGAAGCCATTGAACAATTCAACAGGGTGCTTAAAGAATGTCTTCAGACAGCTGAGATGACTCGTAAATCCTGGAAATCTGTGGTTCTGACTATGTCGAAGACTTATAGAGCAACCCCTAATGCCACAACAGGTGAATATCCTTGAGAACAAATTTGAATGTTCTTCCACCTAAAGATAGCCTTGATGAATTCACTCAGGTTAGAGCTCATGTGGCACAACAAGAGCACAAAAGCAAGCAGTACACTGATTGTAATAGGGGATCTAAATTCCTAAATGTACAGATTGGCAATAAGGTGGGGGTCAGAAAACCCTTTCATGTGAAGAAAAGAGAAGCTCGGTTCACTGATCCAATGTCAGTGGAACAACAAATTGGATCGAGTACTTTTCTGTTGAGTGATGGGAAAAGATCAGCACATGTCTCAAGATGCTCAGAAAGAAAGGAGAATTCTGTACAAGAGGAAATAGCTGGAAGACACTGTACAAATGCAAATACTGCTTTGGGTCTAAACAGAGATTCTAGACCGAGACGCCCGCCTGCTTGGACTCAAGACTATGTGATGGAGTAATTTGGCTTATGAGAAGCTAATAAGTCAGATCAAGAAGACATGTAAAGGGTGTAGGTGGATCACTGCCCTATTTAAAAAAAAAAGTTAAATGTAAACCAAATCCTTAATTGTTTGGTAAATGTTGCTTAGTATTAAGTTGAAAAAATGGTTGCATTTGTTTTGAAAATTGGTTATTGAAAATGGCCGGGAGAATTGGTAGAGGTAATGTGAATATGTTGATTTAAGATAATTTTGCTTGAGTGAGTCATAAGTTAATAAATTTAGAGAAGTTTATTCTTTAGAGAAAAAGGGGAAATGTTGTGTTGAGAAGTATACAGTAATTCATGGTTACTTTAAGACATGTAATGTAAAACTGCACCATTGGGGACTCCAGTGAGAGAGTGTATAAAAGGTGGAGAGAAGGAAGAAAATAAAAGAGAAGTCGAGTGTTCACCACTTAATGTAGTGTGTTATATATATATATATATATATATATATATGAGCAAATGACCAAAAATTAATTATTTATGCCTAATGATATTATTTCTTGGAGGACTTTCTGAACCACTCTATTCTAACATACCACTGCACGAACCCCCCCTGGACTTTAGAACAATACATTGATCTTGCATTGCAACCAAGTGGTTCCTGACCCACTGGGGTTTGATGAACTGCCAGTGCCTGCTGAACCTGAGCCCCCAGATCTCCACGCACCAGGCCCTCCGCAGCTTCACGCTCTAGGTACATCTCCGCTACATGATCCTGGCCCTCCGTCCTTGCCCTGGTTCCACCTCCCTCCTAGGGAGGGTATTTGGAGTGTCTGGAAGCCGCTCCTAGGGTGGGGCTCTGTTATGATTATCAGCAATCTAGTGGCTGCAGATCAACGGACTACAAATCTGCCATAAAGAACTACAAGATCCTGTCATGCACCACTCACGCACTTAGCCTAGATCCTGTCTGATTGCTAACACTCACAGCTGAAGCCACTCATGTACTGATTACATGGATTATAAAGTCAGCACACAAACACACAGAAGTTGTCCTGTTATACGTTACAATGAACATTTCGATGCATTTCCCTTGCCTAGTCTTGCCGTGTACTAATCTTTACTTTGCTTTGTTTTGTTTATTCATGTCTGCTGCCTGCCTTTGACCATCCGCCTGCTTATTGACTACGATTCTGGATTACCTGTATACATCTGTTTGCTCCTGTGTTGACTGTTGCTTGCCAGAGAATTCTCTGCATAAAAAAACCTGCGTTTGGATCCTCACTCCTTGATGTCAGCATCTTTCTTGTAACAATAGGGATACATTTTGAGAAAAGACTCCAGATCTGCCCTTAACACATCAATACAGGTCAAGACATGTAGACAAATGTCTACATTTCAGTTTGAATAATGTGTCACGCAGTAATGTCGAAAGCATACACCAAAACAAAAGGTGAGGCTGTACACTTGTTGGTGTAGAGGTTCTAAATGTTTCCAGAAAGATCTAAAATACAAATTCACCACTTATCAAACATTTTACTCAAATTGTGTTAAAGCCCATATGCCTTTTCAAAATCTGACTAGTGGTCAGGCTAATCCAGAAAAAGCAGCAGCATTTTAACTATGTTTACAATGAACCCTTTTTACAAGACTCTTGTGATGCAGCATGATGTATTAAACGGTCATCAGCATTTTGCAAGTTTTCAATATTTTGATTAAAAAAATAAACATGTGAACAATTCTATGTATTTACTTATGTATTATATAATCGTTGCATCATATCACAAAAATACAAAAAACATATCACTGTTTATATGAGGTGTTTCCAATGCAGCATCCATAAGCAAGACTTTTATCTGCATGTCATTATTAGTCTCACTTATTTATTGTCTTTACAACACTATAATTCAGTTTTCTTTTATCAATTGAGCAAATAAGATGGTATAAATGCACCAATCACTGTGCTCTTAATTTACAAAGTATGATGATTTCCACTGCTGAGAAAGCTGAAAATGTGAAAGGGGTCCATAGCTTTAGGAGCCTTGAAAGCTGAAACTAGTGATCACGGTAAAAGGGGTTTTCTGACACATGTCTGAAGTGTTTGTCCAGTCATAACACACTAAATCAGCTGGCCAATTAGAACACTCCGAGCTTTTCAGGAGGAGGGAGTTTTAGAAACCAGAACTCATTTCAGACATCATGGGAACTGCAAAGATTTAGAGTGTGTGAAAACGTTTATTTGAATTTTAAAGCATATTAACTTAATACAGCACACCCAATAAACATTAGAATGACCTTTTCAAATGGCATCACATGGCCTCTTTTATGGAAAGTGTTACATGAAATGTTATGTATTTTTATTCAATAAAAAAAAAACCCAAATAAGTAAAATTCCCAAGGCTATTTACTGTGGTTGATTCTGTGGAATAAAATCATAAAAGGATTGTTTATTTATGAATGTTTGTTGAGGTACAAAACTGAGTGCTATCAAAAGTTGTATGTTATCTGACTCCCTGATGAGAGAAGTAACCACAGTTTACATTTAGTGCTATTCAAATGAGAGTCCTTAATCAAACACCCCTAGAGACAGCACTTGTTTCAGCTTCCGTCATCAGTAATTGTCTCCCACAGTTATATGGGATTTGCTGGAATTTGTTGAAGCAGTGGTAACAGAGATCACAGTGATACAGCTTTCTCAATGCGCCCTTTGTTCCCATTTATAAAAAACAGTCATGGGTTCTGTTTAAGAGTATTTCTCACATGGTAATCCTGATGGTGAGCTGTCAGTCATCAGATGAATCTGGATGACTTAAAACTGGCCTGTCCTAAAGTAAACAACTCAAAAATATCTCTAGACATTTCAAATCATGTCACTTAATGAAACCAGCATTACTTGTGTTATTCTTAAGTATATATTTTTCTATTACTTGAATGGTTTCTCATTTCAATGCGTGACTAATATGAGGGATTGTGCGAGCAATAATAGGCTGACTTTTGAAGTCTGGCTGTGTTTGTGAAACTCAACGTTAACACTACAGTTGACAAGAAAGCCCCACCCTCCTGTGGGGAAAACAAATCAATGTTCCCTGTTTCTTTCTCCTGGGAAAAAAAGAAGATAGATTTGGCAGTTTAAAAGCAACAACAACACACTTTTGACTTAATGAAAGCTATTTAAATCAGCCACCTACTACAAAAGAGGCTACTTAGTTTAAAAAAAAAAAACAAATTATAATTGAGACAATATGTATGAGGGAAATAAATTAAGTAAAAATGATGTATAATAATATTAATAATATATATTAACATTTATAAAATGAATATATAATCATATTAATATTAACATAATAATATTTTATGAACACAATTTGTGATGCCCCCCATACTCCAAAATTAATGTGGATTTTAAAAGTGTAAATCATTCTATACACTGTAAAACCCAACAGTCAACTTTATCAAATGAAATGAGTGTAGTTAATTCAAAATTTACTGAAAGGTAACTCTACTCATTTGAAAGGAGTTTAAAACATTGTTGAAGGTAATGAGTTAATTGAATACCTTAATACCTTCAACTTAAATGGAGTTAGTTTGAGTTCTTTTCATTAATTGAGTTTTACTGTGCTTAAATTGCTTCATTTACTCAAATGGATTAAGTTCACAGTACTCATTAGGATTTTTTTTTTAAACTTAAATGGTTTATTGCAATCGGTTTCCTCAAATGGTTTGAGTTACCCTAACCTTTTGGGTTTTACAGTGTATATTTCATTAACAAACAAGATTTGATTATAAAACACATTTTATTAAGCCACAGAAGTCTTAATTATTACCAGGGTTTCTTCTCTTGTGGTTCTGAATTTAATAAACAAAAAAACACATTTAATAAGTTTTTTTTAAAATATAAAAATAGTCAATTTATTAAACATAGAGAACAAATTTGTTGTTATTGCTTAAAAGTACAGTTACATTTTTTAAAAAGGCTGCTCAGATCTGGGATAAAATAACATATTAATTCATATACTGGTTATAGTTAAAAGTTTTGGATTAAAGGTTAAAACGTTTAGATTAATTTAAATGCTGTGAGAAACTCTATTTGTCTAAAATACTTACATTATCAAACACATCTAAAGTCCAACGTTTACATACATTGTATGAGTCATTTATAATAAAATACTTTGTATATTTGTGCCTATTTTTTATCTGAGTTGTTTGGTTTATTATTAATTCAAAAGTAGCCAAATTATGTGGTCTTTGTCTTGCTGAAATATAAATCATTTATTTATTTATGTATTTATTTATTTAAAACCAAGTTATTATTTTCTGTTTTTGCCTGAAGTACTAAAGAACCGCCCCTGTAGTTAAAAACGTGTTTAGTAATGACAGCCCTTATAGCAGTAAAAGTTTAGGCATTTGTAGACTGTAAGATGCATTCAGTAAAGTTGCACGGGGGTCCGGAAGGTGCTGTGAAAGCTTGAGTAGCACTGGAGGTGGAGCTGTCGCTGTTCCCGATCCTATATGCATCTGATGCAGCAGAGACCCCGCTCTTCATGGAGATCTTCAAACACCCGCCTCCAGCGAGAATAAACGCTTCTGGACTGAAGGAAACACACTCTTTAAGATTCAATACAGACAACTCCTGCTCCAAACAAGTGAGTCCGTTGCTGAACTTCAGCTTTGTCGTTTCTTAGCCTAAATGCGTGTGATCCCCAGCGAAACTTATGCAATATTGGTTCGACCGATTTGATTGCACGCACTGAAGATTATGTTCTCTCTCATTCTTTGCACCGCAGTCCGTTTGCATGGTTAGGAGCACTAATGCTAAACAGCGTTGTGTGTTTTGTAAAGGTTTTCAACTGCATGTTGGGATTACACCTCCAGACGATTCATTTGATCGATTCATTCATTAACTGAAGAAGTGATTCGGCGCTGTCCACCAACTAGTGCTGAAACCTCATTCAGTTTTCATTCATCAACATCCAGTCTATTACACTGGTAGGCGATACTGTCCTGTCATATGGCAACTTAAAATGGGAACGTTTAACAAGTGGAAATACACAATTACGCCTTATAAATTATATTGATGAAACTTCTATTATTAAATAGCTGATATAAAATATGGCATTAAGTAATAGACGATTTTAATGTTGTGTCAAAATATTTTGTAAAGCATATAAATACAATATTTTGGTGCCTGAATGGCGAGGTGGGAGAGGTTTTTTTTAGACTCGTTATGTTCATCGCACGCTGTTTTCAAAGCATGGGTAGCAGTTTTGTGAAAATATTGTAGCTACTGTACTGAAGGTGTTGCTTGCTTTAGTAAGTCTCAGCGTGCCCGTGGGTTTGGCCAGTTGCAGTGTTATGGGCTAAAGGAGCGATGCCCGATGCGCAAGTGACTCAGTTTTATCGATTTGGGGAGACAGTGAGCAGCAAGATAGCTTTCAGTGGATGAATTCGGAGGAAAACATTGTTACAATGTCTAAAACTTAATTTCACTATAATTATTTTAAATATATGGCTGAAGACTGAAGTAGTTGCTACAGTTGGAGTTGTAGGCTAGTAGCAATATAAAACCTGTTTACGACTTTTGCTTTAGCCTACATGGTTCGTTTGGAAACAAAGAGTCTTTGTTTTATGAATCAGCTATTACTTAATATGTTTCAACTTAAACCATTTTCATCTGGTTATCCACTTCTTGTTAATGAGTGAATGTAGGAAAAAGTTTTAAATGCTACCATGTTTTTACAATGTTACTACTGCATTCTTATATTTATTTATTGTTATCAATTGTGACCCTGAACCCAATCTTATGTTGCACGGGTCTATTTTCACCATTTTTCAAATAGCTTTATCTCAGCCAAATATTGTTCTATATTCTAACAAACCAAAGCATATAAATAAAAATTTATGTATAAATCCCAATTAAAATAAAAAATGACACGGGTTAAAAGGTCCATTGTCACAATTAAATAAAATGAGAAATTTGAATTTATTGCTTTGAATTTATAATTGATGATGTTTTTTTTAATTCAAAACAGCATATTACTCTGAAAAGTTTATAAATAAAATACATTTATTTATTTTGCCCAAATGTTCACTTTCAGATCAAAAAGGTTATCCATTTTTATGGTGCAGTGGTTCAGTAGGTGTAAATATCAACAAAATCAAGTTCCAAAAGTGGGTGAGATACAGTGCTCAGTGAGTACAAACATAACAGTTTTATCCATTATTCAGTAAATATATATAGGTGCATTTGAACAGAACAGATTTATAAAACAGATATATTTATAAAAATAATATTTTAGTCACAGAACATCTTTAGAAATGGAAAGATAATACATTTAAATTCATGCAAAATATTAAAATAAAAATAGAAACTACAACATTTCAACAAAATTGTATATATATTTTTGTTTCTCTTGATTTTTGCTGTTTTTGAAAATGTTATTTAATATTTTTCACTAACAAATAAATTTGTGTCTACTAGTTTTTGAACCATTATTGTAAGTTATTTTGTTAGATAAGCTCTAGATTTGGCTTCAGTACTGTATAAACTAATGTATATGCACAAATATAATATTGTAAAGCATTCTACAGAAAATATTAATTTAAATGAGAGATTTGTGAGGGGTGTACTTATATATGTTGAGCACTGTACATGGAAATGTATTTTACAAAAGATTTTAATTCTAAAATAATATAAAAAACATGGACTTTTAACAATTAAAGGTTTTAGATATATGCAAACTCAAAATTACATCAAAAACATTTTTAAATGGTTATTAAAAAATTACAACTTGTTCATTTATTTCTTTGAAATGTCTAATTTCTTAAAATCAGCAAATAACAGTCAAACAAAACAATTATTTTAAATGATTGAGGCTAATCAGTTATCTCTTAAAATTGAAAGTAAATAAATGTTAAACATTCCAAGCATAAATGGGGCAGAATTTACACTCAAAACATGTCATAACAGTATTTAAGAAAATATAAGCCTTTATTTCAGATAGTTATTACTAAACACTAAAATACCAGATGCACTGCAGGGAAGACATTTAACACAATCTATAATGCAAGGATTTCAGGAGCAGCAGGCGATAATATCAATTTAATGTGCTTTTGAAAAAATGGCTCTGTGTTAAGGTGTTTGATGCAATGCAACCACAATCAATTCGACATTTAAAGCAGAAACATATTTATTTAATATTTTGTTAAAAGAAACATAAAAAGCTGCAAGGAGACTGCCGGGAAAGCTATTGATAAATAAAATAAATTACATAATTTAATGAATCCAAAACAGTTATTTCTGTTGGTTTATTAATTAACACAACAAAAAATAATAAATACTAGCATGCATACAGCTGACTGTTTACCCTCAAAACATTCATTTATTCATTTTCTTTTTGGCTTTATTAATCTGGGGTCATCACAGTGGAATAAATCGCCAACTTATCCAGCATATGTTTTACACAGTGGATGCCCTTCCAGCTGCAACCCATCACTGGGAAACATCCATACACACTCATTCGCACACATACACTACGGACAATTTAGCTTATCACCTATACCACATGTCTTTGGACTTGTGGGGGAAACCTGAGCACCCGGAGGAAACCT
Source organism: Danio aesculapii (assembly GCF_903798145.1). Taxonomy (NCBI): domain Eukaryota; kingdom Metazoa; phylum Chordata; class Actinopteri; order Cypriniformes; family Danionidae; genus Danio; species Danio aesculapii. The sequence goes on along the minus strand of NC_079453.1, from coordinate 23,796,479 downwards.
ATGCAAACACCCTCAAAACAAATTATTGTTTTCCTAAACATACTGTATCTGATCAGTATCTTCTCATTAAAGAGAGAATACTAATAAGAATTTTATTTCTGTATATCGATTCATGCAATTTATCATGTTTAACTATTAGGCCACTGAAATTATATGAATAAAGCATAAATGACTTTGAACTTATAACTTAAATTATAGCTAAACTAGAACTTATAAATTAAAAAATATAAAATTTTTAACAAAATACTTAAATTTTACTCACCAAAACTTAAGATTTAAAAAATATAAACATAAAATTATGATTTGACAACAGCATACATTCTCATATATATCTACAAAATTCAATCCCAAAATAGTTTTTATTATGGTGTTATTTGTCCTAGGCCATATTATTTAATAGATAATTAGATTAAACACAGAATGTAAAAAAAAAAAATGAAAAATGTAATCAGAAAATGTTTGCTGTACCCTTTTATTATTTTATTTTATTTTATTTTATTTTATTTTATTTTATTTTATTTTATTTTATTTTATTTTATTTTATTTTATTTTATTTTATTTTATTTTATTTTATTTTATTTTATTCCAAGTCAAAATGTACCAAAAGTGTAAGTGTTAATGCAATGACTAACATCAACAGATGTCTATTTATTATAAAGTCTTACCCAATAACTAAAACAAACAATGATCTCTCATTTGGCATTTCAGTGCTATCAGACGGCATGATTTTGGCCAACATTCTCACAGTACATACACACAGTACATATCTCTACCACAGCATTTATTTATGTCACTTTTTGTTAGGTCACTTTTTATATTCATATCACTTTTTTTTTTAAAGTGTTTCTTTTATTTTACAACAAAACACTTTAATTTTATTCATCTAAACTTTAGATAGAAAAGCAGCATACATTTTCATGTACAATTGAAGTCAGAATTATCAGCCCCCCTTGAATTGTTTTTTTCTTTTTTAAATATTTTCCAAATGATGTTTAACAGAGCAGTGAAATTTTCACAGTATGTCTGATAATATTTTTTCTTCTGGAGAAGGTCTTATTTATTTTATTTCAGCTAGAATAAAAGCAGTGTTTAATTTTTTAAAAACCGTTTTAAGGACAATAATTTTTTTTCGTAAGTCTACAGAACAAACCATCGTTATACAATAACTTGCCTAAATACCCTAACCTGCCTTACCTAATTAACTTAACCTAATTAACCTAGTTAAGTCATTAAACGTCACTTTAAGCTGTACAGAAGTGTTTTAAAAATATCTAGTAGAATATTATTTATTGTCATTATGGCAAAGATAAAATAAATCAGTTATTAGAAATGAGTTATTAAAACTATTATGTTTAGAAATGTGTTGAAAAAAATCTTCTCTCCGTTAAACAGAATTCGGGGAAAATTAAACAGGGGGCTAATACTTCAGGGGGGCTAATAATTCTGACTTCAACTGTATTTCTACAAAGTTCAATCCCAAAATTGTGTTTGTTACGGTGTTATCTGTCATAGGCAGTATAATTTTATAGAAAATTACATTAATGTAGAAACCTAACACTAAATGAAAAAAAAATCAAATATGTTCCAATTAATTTAATTTAATTTAATTTAATTTAATTTAATTTAATTTAATTTAATTTAATTTAATTTAATTTAATTTAATATTTTATTTTTATTTTTACTTTATTCCAAGTCAAAATGTACCCAAATGTGTGATGAGAGTAATCGGTTAATGCAATGACTAACATCAACAGATGTCTATTTATTATGAAGTCTTACCCAATAACTAAAACAAACAATGATCTCTCATTTGGCATTTCAGTGCTATCAGACGGCATGATTTTGGCCAACATACTGTTTGTGTGCACATATTTCTACTACAGCATTTATTTATGTCACTTATTGTAATGTGTTCGTAAACAGGGTATAAATATAATTCCGAATGTGCAATCTAGGTACTTGGAGATCACTTCAGATGGTAGGCAGATCAGTAGGCAATTTTGAGACGCATCCAGCATTAGGCATTGCACAATGTGTTCATGGGATTGAGTCAGAGCTGCGTGGGTGTGTATGTGTGTGTGTGGATCATGCCATGTCTTTCTCTGTGTGTGTTTGCCCACTGCAGTGCTGCTCGGATTCAAAACCACAGCATGGAACGTATGTCTTAACTGAAGGTCAAGAGGCTCCTCTGAGCTTATTTAAGGAAAAGCAATAAACATGCACACAGCCCTATAGATAAAAGAAGTTGTTTATTTGGAGTGGGGTTTAAATCCACGGGCCTGGTTCAAACACTCCCTGCTTTAATGAGCCCAGGGGAGCGAACACAGATCCCACGGAAGTCCGCAGATGAATGCATCGCAGCGCTGATAAATGCCACATACTCTATGAGTGTTATGCAAGCAATATCTCTGCTTGATATGTTAGAATTATTGTGGGAATTTTTGCAGTTGTCTAAGATGTAGCTTGTGCAATTGTGTATTTTATTCACACTTCTGTAAATAAATGTGCCGTTATCATTGTTATATACATTTTTTTTATTATTATTAATGATGGTATAACTCATTTAAAGTCAAGCAGTAAATATTAGCAATGACCTATTAAGCAGTATAGCTTTTTCTGAATGTCAATGAGTTCATGAAATATTTTGGGTATTAAGAAACTGGACTTTTATTTTTTTAATTTAAATAAATTTTTTTTTCCCAGTTGACTGTTTGAACTTGGCCTTAAAATCAGATCGGTCCTTAAATTACCTCCCAAAATGCCACATTCTTTTAATAGATCATACAGTTAAAGTCAGAATTATTAGCCCCCCTTTGAATTTTCTTTTCTTTTTTAAATATTTCCCTAATGATGTTTAACAGAGCAAGGACATTTTCAAAGTATGTCTGATAATATTTTTTCTTCTGGAGAAAGTCTTATTTGTTTTTATTTCAGCTAGAATAAAATCAGTTTTAAATTTTTTAAGAACCATTTTAAGGTCAAAATTATTAGCCTCTTTTAGTAATTTTTTTTTCCGACTGTCTACAGAACAAACCATCATTCTACAAAAACTTGCCTAATTACCCTAACCTGCCTAGTTAACCTAATTAACCTAGTTAAGCCTTTAAATGTCACTTTAAGCTGTATAGAAGCGTCTTGAAAAATACCTAGTAAAATATTGTTTACTGTCATCATTGCAAAGATAAAATAAATAAGTTATTAGAAATGAGTTATTAAAACTATTATGTTTAGAAATGTGTTGAAAAAAGTCTTTTCTCTGTTAAACAGAAATTGGGAGAAAAATAAACAGGGGGGCTAATAGTTTTGACTTCAACAGTATATGATCCAATGATTTCCTATGACCCCTATGAAATGATCACATCTTCATAAACTTGAATTGGTGTAATTATGTCCAAAAATAACAATTGGGGAAGACACTTCTTCAAGTATTGAGAATTTGTGTTGAGGATTGTGTACCCAATCGGTTAATGCAATGACTTGCGTTTATTATAAAGTCTTACCCAATAACTAAAACAAACAGTGATCTCTCATTTGGCATTTCAGTGCTATCAGACAGCATGGTTTTGATCAACATACATCATTTTTCGAATCAAATGGATTAATACATTGTTTTCTTTTCTGGATTACCATCAGTTCATGTCCATTAGTTTCCACCCAGACAAAATCTGTTTGTGTGTGCATGTGTGCGTGTGTGTGTGTGTGTGCGTGTGTGCGTGTGTGCGCATATTTCCATATGTTACTTTTTGTTTTTACATTTCAATATTTCAATGTGGGCTTATCACTTTGTGATGCAAACATTATATATATATATATATATATATATATATATATATATATATATATATATGTATATATATATATATATATATATATATATATATATATATATATATATATATATATTCTAACAGTAACTGTTTTAAAGTCAGGTAGTACATATCAGCAATAACGATTACAGTACATTATTTGTTCTACAATAATTTTGGATTTATTCAAGCTCTGGCTCCAATATACAGAGGAGAGTGAAGCTAGTTGTCACACTTTTTACAATGCAGAATATTTCTTAGGATTGGTTGCAACATAGGTTCATTCTGAAAATGTAGCCTTATATATATTTCTGGAGATCAAGAATTATTTAGCCAGAGCTACGTATGGCTGCATTTTGTCTTTAAAGCGAACAGAAAGGGGCGGTCGCTTACCAGCTGACCGCTTACCTCCATATGGACGGCTTTCCCACTGTTACCAGTTACTTCGCCATGTATGTTGACGGACATGAGATGTTGAGAGGAGTTGACCACAATAGCAAAGACCGAGTCTGGCAAAAATGGTTTCAGTAAGGTGGGTAAGACAAAAACAGAAGCCAAAAAATAAAATAAAGAAGTAACAAGGTGAAAATTTGGTAAGATCTGAAAACGTGGTAAAAATCAGGAGGCTTTTTTTTCCGTATTGTTTTTTAAAACTGTCGGTTGGATTTAGGGAAGTAGGTGGGCGGGTCAGTCTGTGCTTTTGAAAACACTATTGGTTGGGTTTAGGGAAGGAGGAGGGTGGGTGAATTCATTGGTCAGTCAGTTAGTCATTCAGTCAGTCAGTCAACAGTGGCATCTGGTGGATTTACGTGAGATCTGCAGGTGCGAATGGCACTCGCGAGAGAAATTTGAGATTTCAAAAAAGCGTACACAGTGGCGTCTGGTGGATTCACGAAAACAAAAACTGCAAAAAAGGTATAAAAGTATTGTAGAGGCACTTGACAAAGTCTGGATGACAGCAATAAACATTTGTGTTGTAAACATTGGTGACAAGTAAACATTGATGACAAGGAGACAGTTTATAATAATTTTTTTGCAATTAAATTGCATCTATGGTGAAAAAGCAACTTTTCAAGCTGTTTGGACAGACATGTGTGTAGGTATAGTGTATAGAGCGTCATATTGGGGTGAAATAAACACACCCAGTCCTTTTTTTTCAATTTAACAACATAAAAAAGTTGGAGCGGTTTTGAGACCGACCGCAACTTTACGTAGGAGTGCAGTTTCCCTGCCCATCGAATTGATTGACAGCTGCGCATTAATATGTCTCTGTAGTAATGCGTATAGTCATTTCAACAAGACAGGACGCAACCAGGAATAAAAGGTCTGTTCAGTTTGCTAGGATCATCAATCATCATCAAATGTGATCAAGAGTGAGTTTTACAAGTTTAAAATGTTTTAAAACAGAGCATGTGTGTAATGAATTACAGCGATTTAGCTTAGCTTTACTTCATCAGCACAGCCGCGTGTCAGAACAATTATAAAAGAAGACGCTTCAATCCCGATTTGTGGACGTTAAATCAGGTTTATTTTGGACATTAACTTAACAGATATCCATACAGCAGTGGAGATTAACTTGTATCCTGTCACATTTGCGTGCAAAAAGAGTGCAAAGCTAAACGCGCGTGTGTGTGCGTGTGTGTGTGTGTGTGTGTGTGTGTGTGTGTGTGTGTGTGTGTGTGTGTGTGTGTGTGTGTGAACTTTGTAACGACATTGTGTGTGACTCATCGTTGCAACTCCACAACAAATGCATCAAATACTCATTGGTAAAGTTCTTACTGTAGTATTTCTCACAAAGGTTACGTGAGATCTGCTTCCTTCATGTCTGTCTGACGCAGACGAGGGAGGAGATTAAGGCATGCTGACAGGCATGTGGAATCGGTGGGAGTGAAGGACTAGCCTTAAAGGAGCAGTACACTAAAACCGCTACCTGCTGCTCAGAGCTATAAAATAGAAACGTATGAAAGCTATAATAAAAAAATCTGATGGGTGTTTTGAGCTAAAACTTTACAGACACATTCTGGAGACACAAAAGACTTATATTAAATCAAGAAAAATGGGTAACCTAGGTGCCCTTTAAATGCTCCAATACTAATTATGTTGTCATAAATGGAGTGAGGGGTCACACTGAAACCTGCTATTAAACAACACATAAAGACTTTTACAGACCCTTTAATCAGCAAAAATATAAATGGCTTGACATTCCTTCTGAAACGGATTGCTCATTTGTATTGAATTCAAATAACTTGAAGTATGAATGGCACGGTGGCTCAGTGGTTGGCACTGTCGCCTCACAGCAGGAAGGTTGCTGGTTTGAGTGCCAAATGGGCCAGTTGGAATTTTTGTGTGGAGTTTGCATGTTCTCCCCTTATTACGGTGGGTTTCCTCCAGTTTCCCCTACAATCCAAACACACGCACTATAGGTGAACTGAAAACTAAATTGGTTATAGTGTGTGAATGTGAGAGTTTATGGGTGTTTCATTTACACTTTTAGCCCTGGGAAATTAAGAGATATAAAATGATCTGTTCTCAGACCTTAATTCTAAGGGGAAAATTATATTTTACATACTTTTTAAACATTGAAGGACAAACAAGACAGTTTGTTTGTCAGACAAAACAGCAAATAGCAACAGTGTCACATTGTATATTTTATACTGATGTCACAATCTTAATACGTAGGGTTTAATATGCTGTTGGTTCTTTGCAGCTATAACATTGTAAATGTCCTTTTCAGTTTCAGCACATTCCCCTGAAAAGGTATGTGCAGGCCCTGACCTCCTGCTATCATATTTTCAATAACCTTATATTAGTTCACTCAAAAATGGCACCGCTGACTCACACTCAAGAGGTTCCAAACCTTAATAAGTTTCTTTCTTCTGTTGAACACAAATGAATATTATTTTTTCAGTGTTAGAAGCTGATAGCCATTGACTTCCATAGTTGGAGTAAAAGTGCCAAGGTATACCATTTTAATACACTGTTCAGAATATCGTCTTTTATGTTCAGCAGAAGAAAAAAACCCAAACACGTTTGGAACAAGTGAAGGGTGAGTAAATGACTTTTCAAATTGTCCTTTTTTGGTGTACTCAACCGTTTATGTATAGGCTTGAACATTACATTAAAATGTGTTCACATCTAAACTTCTTCAGTCATTTTGTGGCCAAAATGTGAAATTGGAGTTTTAGAAAACAGATTTGTGAAAAATAGTTTCTTGATCATTTTTTTATGTTTCATTCAAACTTCACAGTAATAGCAGAAGAACGACAGCCAGTCAGACAATAGTTTGAAACAGCTATTTGCCCATTCATGCGGCAAGGTTATTTGAAACGCAGGCGCACATTGCAGATTCATGTTCTGCTGTTTTCATCAAAAAACTAGAAGATATCGCTTAGAAAAAAATGCACCTTTATGGTTTTCATATACATCTGAGAATCATTCATTCTGTAGTCCTGCCTTCATTTTTTATGGTATCTTTCTGGGTTCAACAGCATACACTGAGGTTAAGCTTTGAGAAAAGCAAACAAGACATCAGTTCATTATCCAACCACTCAGGAACACAGCCTCAGTCCTATTAGACTGGAAGAGCACAAGGTGTTCCTAACATGTTTTATTCATCAAGTGTCACGGTAGGACATTTGGAAGATCTCTTTAGAAAGCACGACTGTTGTTCTTATGTTTATCCGCAACAAAAGACAAATACATCTACTGTGAGGCATCGTCCCAAAATGCGGCTGATCTGTTAAAGAGCTTAGTGTTTCTGATTTCAGCACACCACAAGAATGAGTCTGTGAATGTGAGGAGACCTCGGTGCTTTCATAAGTCTGTGACCGTGATGATCTGAAGCAGATGACGCACACAGTGCTTATTAAAGCTTCTCATGTGACACATTTTGTTTGCGTGTGTGTTTGCTCCGAGCGCACTGAGGTTAATTTAAGTTGAAACTGATGAAATGGCATCAAGCTAACATCATTCCCTCACATTTATTTTATGAGTTTGTGCTGATTAGAGTTAGAAAGGTGAATTATACCTATGATACAGTAGAATTTGTGTTGGAAAAATATGTATAGCTTAATAAATTATATTTCAAGAGTACACACTTAGATAATGCTCGACTATGATAGCAGGTTTGGCATGCTGTCCCGGGAGAGAACCCTGAGCTCGGAGATAGATGAGCCAGAGGTTCCCGCCTGGTCAATGAGCATTAGGAGGGATACGAGATCAGGTGTTTCTGTATGCGTTAAGTGCTTGTGACTGTATTACGATTCACTTATGTACATGTTTTTAGACTATGGGAGGAAACCGGTGGACCCGGAGAAAACCCACGCAAACACAGGGAGAACATGCAAACTCCACGCAGGGAGTGCCGACTGGCTCAATTAGAACTTGATCCTGTGGCCTTCTTACTGCGAGGCAGCAGTGCTAACCACTGAGCCACTGTATTGCCTGATCATGAAAGAGGAGGAGGGAGAAGGGAAGGATGGGGGAAGGGGGGGGGGGGTTCCAAAAACGAAGATAAGGAATGAAGTTTAGGCAGGATATTTATAGTAGTTTTAGAATGATCTGATAAGCTAGCTAATGATTAGCAATGAGGATCAGCTGTAGTCAATCATATCACATGCTCCTCTCGAAATTAGTTTGTGAAACTTCACACAAGGGATTACACCTCAAAAATGTTTTAATTAAAAACTCCCTGTCTGCTGTATTATTGCAGTAATGTGAAGCCAACATGAAGTTAAATATAGAAGGCAACAACAACTGATATAAAAAGACAACTGTTCATTAAAATACTAAATATTATCACTTTTAATATTATAATTAATATCTATAGGACAGTACGCACAATTGTATTGTTTGTTGTTAAAAATGCATAGACAGAATGTTTTATTCACATTTAATCACTGTGTGTTTATAGTTGTGATAAAACAGCTATGAATGTGCCATTAAGTGAGAATTTAAAGTCAGAACTATATGTTTTACAATGTTAGAAGTATAAAACATTTAGCTGCTTGTTCAAACTACTTATTTAAAATCAGAATCAGAATCAGAAAGAGCTTTATTGCCAGGTACACTGTAAAAAATGCAGGGTTCCACACAATTCATTCATGTTGACCCAACACAAATCTATTAAGTTAACTTAACACTTTTAACAAATTTATGTGCATTGAACATAAAAAAATTAAGTTGTCCCAATGAAATCTCAAGAACTTTGTTGTTTCAGCTCATTTTAAATAAGTATGAGCATATGAGCAATTTGTTTTCGTTACAGAGCTTCTACAGCCCAACAGAATTACAGAGACAGAGCAAAAAACAGTTAAGAAATATATAATAAAAATAAAAGTAGTGAATGCAAACATACAAATTGACAGGTGTATGTACAGGTATATTACTATATACAACATTATATGTGCAGCTGTAATTTGCAAATTGGCATGTAAAGTGTGTTGTTAAATAAGTGTATATGTGTGTAAAAAGTGTATAGCAAGTAGTGATGTTTGTTTCATAATTATTATTATCATCACTGTACATGACATGGGAAAAAAACTGTTTCTGTGTCGGGCTGTTATGATGAACAGTGCTCTGTATCGTCGACCAGAAGGTAACATGGACAAAGAGGCAGTGTATTATATAAACAATATATTATATTCAATATATAGTATATATTCTTAATTTTTTGTGACACTAAACTGTTATATGTTCAATCCACTTAAAATCATAAAAAACTATTACGTTAACTTAATCAATTTGTGTTTGGACAACATGAAGGAATCATGTGGAACCCAGCATTTTTAACAGTGTATTGATTTCATTTTTTTCTCTGTTGAAATAGTTAAATATTTTCTTTTGGTTGTTTTAATAGACTCCAAAAAATAACTCATTGGATAAACTCAATTTAATTGAGGGCAGGATTTCCATCCAATAAATTTGTTTAGGACCAACTAAAAAAGCTGTTTGCACAGTTAAATGCAATTGAGTTGGTCCAACATTCGGTCACACTTTATTTTGATGGTCTGTTTGTTGAATTTAAGTTACATTGCATCTACATGCCAACTAATACTCACTTGATTATAAGTAGACTGTTAGGTCTCAAAGCATTACATGAAAATCTTCTAAATCTTCAAACTAAAGTGAAGATTAAACTCTAACAAGTGTTTCTATTAACTATAAACACCTAAGATTATTTTTATTGTCAACATTTCCCTCTTTTAATTCAATCCCATGCAAAGCATGCTGGGAACTACAAATCCCCTAGCCAGGTAGTTGGACCAACACAATTCTTTAATGTTGTCCCAACACAAAATTTAAGTGGACTGAACATAAAACAAAGAAATTGGCCAAAGAAATTACAAGAATTGGGTTGTTTCAGTTCATTTTAAATAGGTAATTTGAACAAGCAGCGGAAATCTTTTTTTTTTGAGTGTAGGCAATCAGTTTACAGCTTTTCTGGATGTTCATCAATTTATGTCCATCGCTTTTCATCCTAAACACAGCCACAGCCACAGAACACACTAAAACAACACAAGAATGCAGTGATCATGCAAATGAAATCCTTGTTAAGTGTGCTGAGTACTGTATAGACATTAACACAAGAAGAGGATGGTGAACGCATGTATAACTAAAAACATCTGATGTGTGTAACTGTTAATGCATCCATACCTGTTAACCCACCCGTTTTCCCCGGGATTCTCCCATATTTTACAGTTCTATCCCACTATCATGCTGTAAAGGTATTTTCCAGAATTTCTCCCGTATTTTCAATCTATTCTATGAAAGGTGGCAATAAACATTAAAGAGCCAATCCTCCCTACACGCAACCCGCCGAACCACCAGGGGATGCCCCTTGCCCTTAAATGTGAATCTGTTCTGTGCTTTCGTTTTATATAGGCATGAAAACACTCTGAAATAAATATAAAAATGGCAGGATTCCCTTCCTTTCCATTACAGGCATCAATGCCTCTCCTATGCAATTCTCAAAAAAAGTCATGTAGCAGTGCGTGTCTGTCGGCTGACGTGTTCCATAGTAATAAATAGACGCTGTTTCTCATACGGATTCTGTACATGCGATTTGAAGCAGAGCAAAAGTCTAAGTTTTGGGTGCCTGTTTAAACAGACATGTACTCATAATTGATGAAAATAATAACATCTAAAGATGTCGATGTTGGTGGGTTTTCTTCTAAACACAACAAATTTTGTCTTAAATGAGCATAAAAAGTTAGGAAAGCAATCAATATAATTAAATTTTTCAATTCACCTTTATTTGTATAACAAAGCAGCTTCGCATAAAAGGTCATTGTAAATTGGAACAGTGTAGTTCAGTTTTTAGTGTTTAAGTTCAGTTCAGTTTAGCTCAGTTCAGTGTGGTTTAAAAATCACTACTGAGTCCAAACACTGAAGAGCAAATCCAACGATGCGCAGCTCTACAGATCCCAAACCATGCAAGTCAGTGGCGACAGCGGAGAGGGGAAAAAAACTTCACTAATTGGCGAAGTGAAGAAAAAACCTTAAGAGAAACCAGACTCAGTTGAGCACGACAATTTTAATTTCTCCACTGGCCAAAAGTTTTATACAGAGCTGCAGTCTCAGCGGCGGAGGCTGAAAGCTGGCCTCAGCGAAGACTCGTCTGTCCCTGGAGCGTCACAGGAATCAGTCTCATGTTCTCCACTCCTAATTTGAATGCTTGAATGCTTTTATTATGATGTTAAATGTGTGCATTTTTAAAGTGCCATCTCTGTTATTTAATGGAATCAAATGGAAAATCTAAATGAGAGATTAATTCGTTGCTCTTTAAGCAGATTGTTTAAGTTATACAGTGAATGGGGGCATATCCCTTATTTTCAAAGTCCAATGTTGGCAAGTATGTGCATCTCACCTGGTTGCCTAGTTAATACAGCATTACTGGGCTTTGTTGTAATATTGCTAATAAATTTAGCAGAGCCTGCAGCACAAACACTGAATAATCCACCATTGTTGTTGTTACTGGTTGTTTCAAGCTTCTTCCTTTTTCTGGTTACGTGGTTACAGTAATACCATCATTTACAAAAAGTTGCATTTTGTCCTTCCACACAGCCACGCGTCAGGCAACATTTTGATATTTTAGTTTTATTGCTTCAGGTCATCGACAACAGCGTTGTCTAGTGGTTGCAATTATATTAAGCTTTTGTGAATTTACCTAAAACCAACACCGTGTGGGCAGAATCTTAACATCCCATCCTAAAGGTCATATAAAAGCAGTGTTTCTTGATGAAGATTGGACGTGGTGTAAATGATTCTACACACAGAATGAGTTTTCTGACCTTGATGATTGGTGGAAGCATGTCTTATCAGATTCTTCCAAGAACGTTAAATAACACCGCTTCCAGAAATGTTTCACCCCTGTGAACAGTGTGTGAGATCATAAAAGGAATCTGTCTCTGAATTTCATTCATTATATTGAGAAATGCACAGTGCTGGCAGATCAATTGCAGTCTTTGTGTGGGTCCCAGAGGCCAGAGGATTCTGTGAATCATATTTGCTACACAGAGCACAGTTACTTCCTGTGTGTGAAGGAACAAAATACACTCCTTTTCGTGGGAACAGAATTAATGCAGGATGTTAAAATGCAGATGAGGGTCTCTGAGGTGTACTGTAGGCAAGGACTGAACAAACCATAGGTCAGACTCAAACGGAGACAGAGAGAAAGACTAGGGTGAATAGAAAACATGTCTGCTGTCAAAACACTGCTTTCTAATGAGAAAGCTGGCACCGTCTGCTATTTTTAAATTCTCACCAGGATGCAGGGTGAAATTTAGGGCAAAGCATTTTCTATTCACCTCCATGGTGTATTTAAATGACTGCAATAAGTGCTACATGCTCAACTTCTTTTCACAGGGCTTCTTTTCTTAGGTGATTTGGTATTCATTTAATCTTTCTTTTTTTCAGAATTAATCTTTAAAACAGTAGTTCTGAAACTGTGCAGGTAAATCCTTAATCCATTTATATAAAATCTGAATTTTAATGTTAAAAAAGGTCTAATGTGGCTTTTCCACATCACTTTCAACTAAAAACATAAAACATTTGGCTGTTTGTGTATGCTCTTTATGTCATATGTTTATATATATTTCGTACCCAGCATAAATGATGATATATATCACTTTTAATTAATACTTCCCATGGGATGCTATACAATAATATGCTTAGTATGATTTCATCAAGAAGGACATGTTCCAGGATAAACATCTACTCTGATTTTGAGAATAGTTTGCTTTAGGGTTGGGTTTAGGGGTAAGGATTAGGTATGGATTACATGTTCGAACTAAAATGACATTTCAGGATCATCATAGATGTTAATCCAGGATCGCATCACACTTGGTAAAATCACATCCACCATATTAGTTCTTGAATCTGATTGGCTAATAGCCTTGCGATTTTCTGCAATATCAAAACTCATACAGCCTCCTCACCCTTCTGTATTACTTCGCCCACATATAGTGACTGCAGATCAAAACTGCACACACTACAGTTTGACAAATATTGCAGCTGTTGGACAAAATAACGTACTTTTGAGGCTTTTTTTAGGCGAGAATGCAGTTGTTTAAATTGCAACTATGGAGTTTATTCATAAGAATAGTGCCTATTTTGAATATTTATAATTTCTGAGATCCATGGCCTCAGCATCCATCAGCCTGTCACTGAGCGGAGTAACGACAGTTGACATTGTCCATCCACAAGATGGCGACAGAGACTACATAATAAGCCCTTAGAGGAGAAAAAAAATCAGCGTATTTTCAAGCTACAGCTGATAAAAACATTATAAAATTAGTGAGTGACATTCTAAGTCTCTCTTTTTAATGTTGCAGTGCTGTATTTATTATACCATATGATTGTAGCATGTTGAGTGTGAGATGGGACTCGCATATCAGGAATGGATGTGTTTTGTGTTGGCCACTCTTTAAATAAGTTACTTTTTTGTTGGCCATCTGTTTGTTTCTAATGAGTTTCCTGTTTTCGTACTGCAGACTAGTTCAGTTAAAAGAAAGACAGAAGAAATGCCGGCATGTGTTTATTGTTTTTCCTTATCGCAAACACAACAGTTTCTGCTGTTATGACCCCAGCTGCAGATGTGAATGAATGGTGGAACAAAGTGGTACTAAAGGATTTTGAGACTCTCTATATGTTCTTTTCTTTCTTTGTTTCTTGCTGTCGAACTGTTGTTTAAACTCAATATCACACTCGTAGCAGTGCGATAAGGCTGAATATCATCCCTGGTGGGACACTAAGATGGGACACTATATCATCACTGGTGAGACACTAAGGGACACTGGTGGGACTGCAGCACGCATGCCTCCCACCATATATATATATATATATATATATATATATATATATATACAGTATATATATTAGTCAGTACCAAAGACAAAACTGGAACTCACACACTTTCCTTCGATGTAGTCCATGATTTATTAGGGGTCGCCATGACCAATTACTCTTGCATATGTTTTACCAGTGGATATACCTTCCTGCCGAAACCCAGCTCTAAGAGTGCACTGATGAACCTCCAGTGCTGGGAAACACTCATACACTCTCTTGTTCACACACACTCATACACTACAGCCAAAGTAGGACTGATACCACACTGGACTGTCTTTGGACAGTAGTGGAAAACAGAGCACCTAGAAAAAAAAGTGATACAAACACAAGGAGAACAGGTAAAATGTTTCCTGGAACAGCAAGGACTCTAATCAGTGACCTTCTGGCTGAGAGGCAACAGGGTTACCCACTGAGCCACCTTCCCACTTAAAACTGGTACTAATCTAAAATAATTTCAGATCACATGCAAAAAAAATATCATAATAAAATAATTGTACACCTCAATAAAATACACTCAACAAAATATAAATGCAACACTTTTGTATTTGCTTCATGAGTTCAAAGATCTAAGTAAGATCTAAGTTCTATGTACAAAAACGATCTATTTCTCTCAAATGTTATTCAAACATCTGTCCAAACCTTTAGTGAAGTATTGCCAAGATAATTCATTCAACTCAAAGGTGTGGCATTTCAAGATGCTGAGTAGACAGGATGATTATTACACAGGTGTGCCTTAGGCTGGCCACAATAAAAGGCCCCTCTAAAATGTGGAGGTTTCACATAACACAATGCCACAGATGTTGCAAGTTTTGAGAGAGCGTGGAATTGGGATGTTGACTGAATATAGGAATACATAGAAAATGCTATCTTAAAGTATAATTAGTTTTATAAAGTTTGTATATGCTTGCAAAAAATGTCCTTGTTGCAATAGTTTTATAATAAATGTATTAAAAAAATAATAATATAAAATAAATAAAAGCATATTTAAAAGATACATACCAGTCTACATTCACTTTATATCTGTTGTGCACATTAAAGAAATAATGAACTAAAATTAACAACAAAAATCAGATTGTATAATGCATTATGAAGTAGTCTGTAGTAAGTAGTCTGGTAAACAATTAAGCAGAGAACTGTATGTGTACTGTACATGAGAGCTCTGTTTACTTTTTTTTTTACTACATTTTTAAATAAATATTGAGCAGTATGAAAATGAAATATTCATTATACAAAGAAACAGCGCTCTTCGAGGTCAAAATGTTTCCCACACTATATTTAGCAGTATTTCAAATAACTCTGACTACTTTTAGAACAAACACTAATCATTTTTGCGATCAGCAAATTGATCCACACATGGGCTTGGGGCTTGTTTTTCCTTGATTAGTGGGAGTAGGGCTGACCGCAAAGTACAAAAGTAAAAAAAAAACATTTATTTTTAAAGCGAACATGATTTATTAGCCTTCCAAATGGGCAATATAAATGTGGCCTGAGGATTAGATGCAATTTAAGATTCTTTTTATTCAATGAATGTACTTTGACTAGTATCTTCTAGGAAAATATAAAAAACTAAAGTTTTAAATGAAAAGATTCTTTCCCTGTATTTCCCCATGCACTTTGAGTGAAGTTTATTTATAAGTTAATTATGAGCGGATCACCTGCATATTTATTTATCAATCATCAGCTAAGTGTGAACTGTTGAAATAGATTGAAAGATGGTTCACTCATTCCTTTACATTATTATTATCATTATAATTTTTTGTGGTAATTTTTTACACTGTATGCCCATAATTATTGTAACGATGCACTAAATGCAAAATATGTTATTTTAAAAATAATAACTACATGTAATTTTAACCACATTGTTAAGTCATGTTTATTTTATCATTACTTGGACATTTTGTGTTAGGAAGAGTTAAAAAATATTAGTAATGTGTTCACAGCACATTTTATTGAATAGTAAAATAAAAATGTCTGCAAATTTCACAATAAATACTATAAATTAATAAAAGGTACAGGTGAGCATACCTTACAGTATGCCTCTTCTGAATACATGAAGAATTGCCTCTTGATAGGGATATGAACTGATGGCTTATCGAATCGTTGCAATGTATCGAAATAAATCTGCATCTCCAGTTTTCAAAATAAGAGTCCCACAAACATGATTCATTCATTCATTTTCCTTCGGTTTAGTCCTATTATTCATTAGGGGTCACCACAGCACCAACTTATCCACCATATGTTTCATAACACAGATTCCCTTCCAGCCGCAACCCAGCAACCCACATTATAAACTTAGATAAACTTAAAAATAAAGGAGGAAATGGTCATTACTTTCTAGGACACATTGGCACTGCACTGGATCATTGCAACCCTGCACTGGGAAACACCCACACACTCTTGCATTCACACTCAAACACTACGGCCAATTTAGCTTATTTAATTTACCTAGTATAACACATTTGGACTGTGATGGAAACCGTAGTGCCTGGAGGAAACCCACGCGAACTAGGGGAGAACATGCAAACTCCATACAGAAATGCCAACTGGCCCAGTCGGGACTTGAACCAGCGACCTTTTTGCTATGAGGCGACAGTGCTAACCACTGAGCCACTGTGTCGCCCTCCCAAATACATAGTAAGTTAAACTAGATAAAATTAAAAATAAAAGAGGGCAATGGCTTACTAGGAAACATTGGCTTAATGTGGCTTATCAAACTCAGCCTGGGCATGTGTTTTAAGCTGGTGATCTCTTGATGACTGCTGGCTGCTTGTCAGGTCCTGATGACATAGAACGTGACCTAAAGTGCATGCAAATCTTGAGGGCTTGCCCCATGAGTCACGCAACAGTCTGTATTGTGTTCTGATAAACCTCTTTTACACTGGGGGTTTACACTCTCTGAATTTACATGAGAACAATAAAACAATGATGTCTGAGGCTTATGACATGGCAATTTTCATATTTTATTATTCAACTATGCCTAGGTATACAAAGATTTTTTTTAATTGGCCATCTTTAATTCACATGGCTGAATGGAAGCATAGCTGTTGACAGATTTTTTTTGAGTGTTTTTATTAGTCATACTTTCTAAATTTCTCCTTTTTTGTTCAGTCATTTAATCTAGAAGTGTATTTTTTAATTATTTGTATGCATGTTCCATTAAAAAAAGTAATAAAGTGGACAATAATGTACAACCAAACCATTTAATTATAATCACACTGTACTTGAATGAAATTTAAAGGTGTAATCTGCAAATTGTCTTGGAGGTAACCTCATAACTGATGTTCATATCATCTTATGTGCTTGTGGGGCTTTAATGATTACTCTAGAGCAATCATAGATCTTCAATAATTTTAGGTGCTTCTTAAGATTGTAACGTTAAGGTCAGTCCTACTATAATTTTTACAATCTTACTACACTTACAAAGCTTTTGGGAAACACAGTTGTGAACAAATGTACTTATACAACATTATTGACTGAAAGAGCAAAATTCACATGAACTAATTATTAAACATCTGAAGTACACTGATCATTAGTCAGGTTACAAGTGTAAACGGAGGTATGCCAAAATTCAATGCAACTTTAATAAGGTAATGAATCTATCTACAATACACTTAACAAAGACATACTTAACAAAGCGATATATTGAATCAGCAGGCTGTTAATAAGGTGGTAATGTGTGCCAGCAGTGGGCTTGTTTTCAAGGGGTCAAGGTTTTGCTGGTCAGCACTGGGCCTGTTATTCCCTTGTTGACAATGCTGTAACCACACCATCTGGCAGCACTGACAGTTGTAATTAGTCATGCATTTTGACAGCAACCCAATTGGAGGACTTTTTAAAACATCAAACGGATTAGACATTAGAGAATCTTGACTTAGGTTTGAGATAGCAGTCTTATTTAAGAAACCAAAAGGGCCCTGAGATAACTGAAGCGGAAGCTCTGAAATATCAGATCGTTTACATCAAAGGCTGTAAGGAAGGAAAAAATTAAAAGGAATATTTAAGCACTGGATCTATAGTATATATATGTTCCTGCATAAATGAGAGTGGGTGGGATTTCTTTTATCTACTGATGGCACAATTCTAAAAAAAAAATAATAAAAAAAATAAACCCTTTGAAATGTCAAACCTTGATACTACAATGTTTGCACCAGGCTACAATCTTTCCTGGATGTTCTTTTCATCTGCCACCTGGGACCTGCAAGGATTTTTTTTACCACCCATTGTTATTAACGTTTGCAGTGGGAATACACATAAATATTTAATTTCATTTTAATAATAATGATAATAATAAAAAAACTCTTCTACCTCAATTTTTAAATTACACTGTTTACTTCTGTTTACAAGACTATGTATAATTTTTAATTCTTTTCAGGGCTGTTAACTTTTGGTTTTAGCTTGGAGTGAGAATTTTAGCCCGGCTTATATCACCAAGCTATGCACCCCTTTTGTTTATAAATATATATATATATGTATAAATTATAAATATTTTATTTTAATAAATGCTTTTATAAAATATTTACTATTAAATATTATTATATTATTACTATTATACAACTACTCTATTCTAAATAAATAAAATATATTTTTAAAAGTAACTGGAAAACAATGTAAAGACACAACTAAAGTGATATGCTAGGATTATTTAAGAAATCTTTTGCATAAATATATTAATTTTAGGGCAGCATGGTGGCTCAGTGGTTAGCAGTCGCCTCACAGCAATAAGGTTGGTGGTTCTAGTCCCGGCTGGGTCAGTTGGTGTTTCTGTGTGGAGTATGCATGTTCTCCCCGTGTTGGCATGGGTTTCCTCCAGGTGCTCCGGTTTCCCCCACAGTCCAAACACATGCGCTATAGGTGAACTGATGAACTAAATTTGCTGTTGTGTTAGAGTGTGTGTGTGAACGAAACAGTTGGTAAAGCAAGTGCGTTTTAAAGTGTGGTTCACTTGTTTTTGCTTTATCCATCAAAACAATACTCATATAACGTTTTAATCAAGAATCTCAATAAAAGTCTGAAAGGGGTGCATTTTACGACAGGGGTGCGTTTCTTGGCAGAACACCTGTTGATGTGAAGCGTGAGCCGCGTGTATTTTTTTTGGCATGCATGTTCACGACCGGGATTTATACCGGGAGAGGGAACGTGAGCAGCATGTCAGCATCAGGAGCGGTGCGAGAGGTGCGCGGGTATGTTTTCTGCGCGCATGCGTCTGTTTGTTTTTAATTACATTGCTTTCACCAATGTTGGTTCGGTTGCATATACAGAGAAAAACATCTTTATATAACGATAAAAGTCTTTAAAACTGTCTTTATTATAATGGAAAAATATTTCATGGAGATGATTTTACTGTGTGAGAAAATGGCGTGTGGCGTGAGAGCGTGACAATACTGTCAATCGCTTGAGTTGGCAGCTCTGTCTTTTAATTTTTAAAGGAGTCACGTAAAAATCTGGATATACTTAGGAATAGCTGAATATTAAAAGTTCAATACATAGAAATGGCCATATCGTGAGCCTCACACACCATTGTTTCCTCATTCTAGGTTAATTCCTCTGACAAACCTGCCCCAAGAACAAGCAGGAACTGAAGACAGTTGCTGTAGAGGCCTGGCAGAGCACCACTAGAAATGAAACCTAGTGTCTGGTGATGTCTATGCATTGCAAACTTCAGGCTGTAATTGACTGCATGGGATGTGCAACCAAGTAAAAAAAAATGAGAAAGTTTTATTTATGATTATTATTCTGTCCAATTACTTTTGGACCCTTAACAAGTGGGAGGCTGTTACGGCTGTTGCCTGTCTGTGGTTGCGTGTGTGTGTCATGATGTCCCTCACTGTTTGTTTCCTAGAGTCTGGTCCGCCTTTGCGCACCCGCGGCGAGTTGTGCTATTTGCAAATTGGCTATAAATATGGACCAACATTGAGCCGAGACAGAGGAGACTTCACTGCCAGCCATCAAGCTTCTTTTATTTTCTTTAATTTCCTGCCTTTTTTTTTCGTTAAGCCTTACTTTATTATTTTTTTGAGTTGTTAGTCTTAGGTTAGTGTTGTGTATTTGTTGGAGAACGGGAGTTGATTCTCTATTCAATTTTGCTTAGTTGTGACACATGATTTGTTTGATTGTTTTGTTGTAATAAATTTATTGGTTTAGACAACTTGATTCATGTGTACTCTTTATGTTGCATTCCCTTGATGGATTTATCCTTTTTGTTTTGAAAAAAGGGTTCGCAACAGAGGCACACATGCAAACTGTTGTATTTCCAGCACTATTTACCTGATTTGGATGTACAGTAAATACCCTCAAATTAACATTTACATTTACATTTAGTCATTTAGCAGACGCTTTTATCCAAAGCGACTTACAAATGAGGAAAAGGAAGCAATTTACACAACTATAAGAGCAGCAGTGAACAAGCGCTATAGACAAGTTTCAGGTGTGTAAAAGTCTAAGAAGCAAAACATTAGTAGAATTTTTTTTTTTTTTTTTTTTTTTTTGAGAGAGAGAGAGAGAGAGAGAGAGAGAGGGCACAGTTAGTGGTATAGCCAGAGAGGCAATTGCAGATTAGGAAGGAAAGTGGAGACTAAACAGTTGCGTTTTTAGTCGTTTCTTGAAGACAGCAAGTGACTCGGCTGTTCTGATGTAGTTAGGGAGTTCATTCCACCAACTGGGCAGATTGAATGTGAGAGTTCGGGAAAGTGATTTCTTCCCTCTTTGGGATGGAACAACGAGGCGACGTTCATTCACAGAACGCAAGTTTCTGGAGGGCACATATATCTGCAGAAGTGGGAGCAGATACGAAGGAGCACAGCTAGAGGTCACTTTGTAAGCAAACATCAGAGCTTTGAATTTGATGCGGGCAGCAACTGGCAGCCAGTGCAAACGGGTGAGTAGCGGAGTGACATGTGCTCTTTTGGGTTCATCAAAGACCACTCGTGCTGCTGCGTTCTGAAGCAGCTGAAGAGGTTTGATAGAACTAGCTGGTAGCCCGGCTAGCAGAGAGTTGCAATAGTCCAGTTTGGAGAGGACAAGAGCTTGAACAATGAGTTGAGCTGTATGTTCAGATAGGAAGGGTCGGACCTTTCTGATGTTGTAGAGTGCGAATCTGCAAGATCGAGCAGTTCTAGAAATGTGGTCAGAGAAGTTCAGTTGGTCATCAATCGTAACTCCAAGGCTTTTTACCATTTTGGATGCAGTGATGGTTGCTCCATCCATCTGGATTGAAAAGTTATGGTGAAGAGTCGGGTTGGCAGAAACTTCAAGCATTTCCGTTTTCATGAGGTTAAGCTGGAGATGATGATCTTTCATCCAGAGTGAAATGTCTGACAGGCAGGCTGAAATGCGAGCTGGAACCGAGGGATCATCAGGGTGAAAAGAGAGGTATAGCTGGGTGTCATCAGCATAGCAGTGGTAGGAAAAACCATGTTTCTGGATGACTGTTCCTAAAGATGCCGTGTAGATAGAGAAGAGAAGTGGCCCAAGCACAGAGCCCTGAGGTACCCCAGTGTTTAGATGCTGTAGGTTGGACACCTCTCCCCTCCACGACACCCTGAATGACCTGTCCGAGAGGTAGGAACTGAACCATTGAATAACAGTGCCTGCGACGCCCAGTGACTCAAGCGTAGATAGCAGGATCTGGTGGTTTACAGTGTCAAAAGCAGCTGATAAATCCAGCAAGATGAGGACAGATGATTTAGAGTCTGCTTTAGCCAGTCTGAGATCCTCCACGACCGAGAGCAGGGCAGTCTCAGTTGAGTGGCCTTTCTTAAAGCCAGATTGCTTGTTGTCCATGAGGTTGTTTTGAGTAAGAAAGTCTAGGACTTGATTGAACACTACTTTCTCCAAAATCTTGGCCATGAATGGAAGCAGGGATACCGGTCGGTAGTTTTCGAGTAGCGTTTGATCCAGGTTGGGTTTCTTTAGCAGAGGGGTTACCCTAGCCTGCTTAAATGAAGTAGGGAATAGACCAGAGTCAAGAGATGAGTTAATTATGTGAGTCAGTGTTGGTATGACTGCAGGAGAAATGGCTTGCAGGAGATGAGAGGGAATGGGATCTAGCGGACAGGTGGTTGCATGGCTTGATAGCACTAGATTGGACACCTCAGACTCAGAGAGCTGGGAGAAAGAGGTGAGTGTGTGTGGTGTTGGTGGTGTATCTTGCGTGTTTGTTGTAGGTGCAGCAAATTGAGCACTGATTTTTGCAGTTTTGGTGCAAAAGAATGTAGCAAAGTCATCAGTAGTGAGTGTGGAGGATGCGGGTGGAGGAGGAGGGTAGAGGAGGGAGGAAAATGTTTTAAAAAGCAAGCGAGGATTGGTGGCACTGTTGACTTTCTGACGGAAGTATGTCTGCTTTGCAGAAGTAACCTCAGTCGAGAAAGAAGACAGAAGAGTTTGGTATGCTATGAGCTGTTCAGGATTTTTAGTTTTTCGCCAACTTCTCTCAGCAGCCCGAAGTTTTGAGCGATGCTCACGGAGAACATCAGAGAGCCAGGGTGCAGGAGGACTGGCTCGGGTTGGTCTGGATGTCAGAGGGCATAGTCTGTCTAGACATGATGTTAGCGTGGAGCAGAGTGTATCAGTGGCACTGTTCGTATCAAGTGCAGAGAGTTTGCAAGATGGAGGAAGAGAGTTAGAAACAATGGTGTTTTAGCTGAGAGCCAGCTGAGAGCCTGCAGTTAAAGGGCACCTATGGTGAAAAATCTACTTTTCAAGCTGTTTGGAAAGACATGTGTGTAGGTATAGTGTATATACCGTCATATTGGGGTGATATAAACACACCCAGTGCTTTTTTTTCAAATTTAACTACATAAAAACGGTGGACCAATTGGAGCATTTTTCAGACCGACCGCAACTTGACGTAGGAGTGCGGTCCCCCCGCCCACCAAATTGATTGACAGCTGCGTGCATTAACATGTCTCCGTAGCAACGCATATAATCATATCAACAAGACGGGACGTGCGCAAAGCAACCGGGAATAAAAGGTCTGTTCAGTTCGCTAGGATCATCAATCATCATCAAACGTGATCAAGAGTGAGTTTTACAAGTTTAAAATGTTTTAAAACAGTGCATGTGTGTAATGAATTACAGCGATTTAGCTTAGCTTTACTTCATCAGCACAGCCGCGTGTCAGAACAATTATAAAAGAAGATGCTTCAATCCCGGTTTGTGGACGTTAAATCGGGTTTATTTTGTACATTAACATAACAGATACAGCAGTGGAGATTACCAGTATCATGTCACATATGCGGGCAAAAAGAGTGCAAAGCTAAGCGCGTGCTGTCGCTCTCCCTCGGTGTGTGTCCTCGCTGTGTGTGTGCGTGAACTTTGTCACGACATTGTGTGTGACTCATTGTTGCAACTCCACAAAAAAATGCATCAAATACTGATTGTTAAAGTTCTTACTGTAGTATTTCTCACAAACGTTACGTGAGATCTGCTTTCTGAGGCAGCCGAGGGCGGCGATTGAAGCATGTTGCTGACAGGGAACGGTGGGCGGGGAGGATTAGCCTTAAAGGCCCAGTACAAAAAAACAGCAACCAGGTTTTACCATTTATAATACAGACACTTCAGACAGCTAGAATAAATAATCTGATGGGTGTTTTGAGCTGAAACTTTACAGACACATTCTGGGGACACAAAAGACCTATATTAAATCTGAAAAAAGGGGTAACCTAGGTGCCCTTTAAAGCACATCGTGTTCATTTCAATGCCTTGCAATGCGTATAATCAAAAATTCAGTTTGGAAATATTTACAATAGGAATTGAACAAAATATCTTTATGGAAAGGTGACACAGTGGCTCAGTGGTTAGCACTGTCATCTCACAGCAAAAAGGTTGCTGGATTGAGTCACGGCTGAACTAGTTGGCATTTCTGTGTGCAGTTTGTTAGTTTGGGTTTCCTCTGGGTGCTCCGGGTTCCCCCACAGTCTAAAGACATGTTGTATAGGGGATCTTCATAAACTAAATTGGCTGTAGTGTATGAGTGTGTATGCATGTTTCCCAGTACTGGGTTGCAGCTGGAAGGGCATCCGCATTGTAAAACAAATGCTGGATAAGTTGGTGATTCATTCTGCTGTGGCGACCCCTGATGCATGTTTGCAAAACATGATCTTTACTTAGAATTCTAATGATTTTTGGCATAAAAGAAAGATATATAATTTTGACCCATATAATCCATTTTTGCTAATTTCTACAAATCTACCCATTCAACTTAATGGTTTTGTCATTCAGATTCATAATTATGTGCATGGATAAATCATTTAAATGCAATATTCCAATAAATAAAAAGATTTTGTGATACATTTAATCACTTTTTACTTGTCAAAGTCATACAGTATTTATGTCGAACAATTCTCACTTCTTAAAATAAAATTGGCTACCATGTTCAGTGAATATGTTACAGTATTTATGTTAATAAATGTTGCAGTAGATAGACTGAAATGCTGTAGCTGTCTTTCACTCACTCGGGCTCATTAATGCCGAGAGTGTGAGTCACCAATGCAGCGCATTTTACAAACGACCTTAGTTAGACGCAAGTTATAATATAACTGTTATGTAGCTCCATATTCTTTCAATTACTGCATTGTTCTAAGTGTTTTAAGCAGTTTGTTCTTTAAAGGTTTAGTCATCTTTTACAAACCCTCATGTCATTTAAAACCATAGGATATATATATATATATATATATATATATATATATATATATATATATATATATATATATATATATATATATATATATATATATATATATATATTTTTTTTTTTTATCATTTTTATTTCTATAGTGCTTTTACAATGTAGATTGGATCCAAGCAGCTTTACATAGAAGTTCTAGTAAATTGAAATTAAAACTGTCAGTCCACTTCTCAAAGTTGAAGTTCAGCTTAGTTCAGTTCAATGTGGTTTAAATTTTACTGTTGAAAGGCCAAACTCTGAAGAGCAAACCCTTCAATGCACAGTCCACAAGTCCCACAAGATTATCTGAGAGATTTCTGTTGTTTAACTAAATTTTTTTTTACCCCAAACTGGTATATCAAATGGAGTGGTTTATTCTAAAAGACACACAATCCCTTTATTAGATGGATAGATTTAATAGGTTAGCTTTTATTCATGAATTAACATTAGCGAACTCAAATTACAGCTTTCAAATTGGGTCATCAGCTATGTTTATATGTAAACAAATAATATAGTAATATTCAGCACAAATGAATAGCATGGGGTGGTTTATTGTAAATCCTTGATTGTATTGAAAACCAGGTTATTTTGTGCATAAACAAGGATTTAAATCTGGTGAAATTATGTATGAAGCACACAATGAGCTGTCTTGTTTTATTTAGGGGATTTTATTTTTACAGTGTTTATTTTATAGTATGGCCAGTGAGACACTTTGTAATAAATATTAAGTCTCTTTTTAAACAAAGTAAAGAAGCAGGGATATTGGCTACAGTATTGAAACAGTAATAATCTCTCTATTTGTGCAGCACATGTACAGTACATGTACTGTCGGTTAATCTTTGTTTATTTTTGCTTATGTTTGTGTTTAGAAGTAATTGTTCAGGTAAACTAAGCACATTCATTATTTATTTTACAGTCCTGTTTCACGTGTACATTAAATCCTCCCCCCTAAACCTAACTGTATGTATTATATAACCTAAGGAAATACACTGTATGTACATGTACTATAAAATATAATGCAACCATTAAGCATTTAACATGCTGTTCTGGGCAGTTGCTTATTGGCTATGATATTTGTGTGCCCATGGATACTTGTGGGACCCATTTTGAATGTAAATTTATTTTTGAATTGTTTTCACCTCTCCTCAAGAAGCCACATGATTTGAGGCATTACTCATGCCTACAGCAAAAAACAGGGCTTGAGGAATAAGCTACATGCTGAAGTTTACCGATTGACCCAGTCAATTCTCAATGTACGTTTCTCAAACCAGTATTGAAAGTCCTTAAACTCCTTGTTCAACTTCCACATCTTTTAATCACATGTAGAAGTCCATCTATTAGCCCAATGATGAAACTAACAGCATGGTCGAAGGTTAAATGCACGTAAGCCTTTTCTAGTGCTTCTGAAAAGAATTGTGTTATTTATTAGAATTTATTTATATTCGTTTTTAAGCTTATTCAGGATTTGCGTGTCCTCTCACAGACAGTATGTCAACACTCTGAAGTTAGTCAGAGGATGTTAGCTAATACTTAAATAGTCTGGTTGCAAACTGCTCACTCATCCCCAAAAATAGTATATTTAGCCACTTCCATACAACTTGCTAATTTCAGCGATTAGATGATTAAAGATTATTAAAGATGATTAAATGCTTTCATGTCAAAACTGCTCCGTACAGTCAAATGTGTCTTTAGAATTGAAAGTCTAATCATGTCGAATCATAAAGGTAGCGCAGACACCACTTATTACTGGATATAAAAGATTTCAGGAGAATTCAGAATGAATCAAAACTTAACATTTTATTTGTCATTGTATCATGCCAACATGGTATCATGTATCATTGTATCATGCCAATTATATAATAAAACAGTCAGAAAACTAATTCAGAGATGATACTGTTAAAATCCAACATCCATTACTCAAAGATAAAAGAGTTAGAGATGCATACCTGACCCGAGAAGTAGCTCGCATAGAAATCTCAGAGACTCATGTGTGGCAACGGGGTGTCTTGGCTACAAGTTCCCAATGATATTTGTGCACATTTCCCTTGAATACTCAACTTAGAACAAACAGCCATAAATTCATGACAATAGAAGCGTCACCGAGACCCTTGCCTGGTGAATTTGAGGTGTTAACCATCTATAAAGGTGTGTGTGGGGGGGGGGGGATTTTACTAATCACACAGAGACATTTAAAATGATACCAAACATGAATATAAGGCTACAAAATACTCAATATTAAAACCTTGGGCATTTTATGTGAAATGTGCTCTGATAAGAAGGGAACATAAATGTCAAAATGGGGGGCTTGAGGTGAAAGGAGAAGGGTGAACTTTCTCGCATTGTCCCCTGGTGAGGTGTTGCTCTGTGTTTCCAGCCTATTGTCAACAGTCTCAGGATAATTTGAACAGAACAGTTGAACAGCTGGTTTCCTGATCTTCTTCTCAGATCAGAAAGTTTATTGTTTTATTGCATAGCAATTCTTGAGGTCTTGTCTCATGAAATTCCATAACAGTTTTCAGGATCTGACAATGCAATCTCATGGCAATTCGTAACATTTTGATTTAGTGGCTAATTTGTATGAATTCGTACAATCTAATTTGTACAAATTAGTACGATTTGCTCATCACCCAATGACGGTTGGGTTTAGGGGCGGGGTTGGGTGCCACGCCTCCTTTTTAAAATCACACATTTTTGAACGACTGAACTCGTATGAATTTGTACGAATTAGCCACTAAACTGCCAAAACGTAAAATACTTACGTTTTCTCGTGAGATCAGGCTGGGTCTGATATTATGGAGAATTTTAGCAATACAATAAAACAATACACACACAATAAAAGCAGTTCATTCTTTTGGGTGAATTGTGAATGCTTTGGTACATTCATACAGTAAAATTGACCATGCACAGTTGTCTGCTGTTCCCTATATTGTCAATTGTTAATGTCACATTGATCAAAATATATGATACTTTTTCTTTGTTAAATAGTGACATTCCTTAAAACATCCAGCCAATAATTAATTCAATGAGACATTGTATACAAAATCCTTTAGCTAATTGTCATACTATATCAGAAACATTTTCTGTACAAGACATTTGTAAATGTTTCCATAATTGATTAATTTTACAGATATACATTGAATAGCTCAGAGATGCATCTTCTAAACATTCAGTTGGCAAGCATATATTGTGTAGTCAGAAGTATTATTGTTATAGATTCTGACCATGGAAGAATAACAAGAGAAGTAAAAGAAACAGGGTCAACAGCTGAGAATAAAAGATAAAGGAATAATGTGTGCTGGGGGGCAAGTGAGGCAAAACACTGGAAAATACAGAAGCCAAGAATGCAGACATTTCAGATGAAATACAGTTTTTCCCAGTCACATTAGTGCATTTCTTTTTTTTTTTTTTTTTTGAACAATCTTTTTATTGAGATGTAATAAAATATGACAATATAATATCACAGTCATATTTACTGTTTTCAATTTAGATGAAAAAACAAAAATAACGTGAAAAAGGGGATAAAAAACAAAATAAAAAAAGGGAAAAAAGGGGGGAGGGCACAGGTTGTTTAAATTAAAAACAGAATATTTTAGAAATTGTTGAAAATACAAATCATCTACAGAAGGCATGCACCAGATTATCAATATGACAATGGCTTGTTTAAATAAATCTTTGGAAATAGGGGGAATATGTAGATAGGCTAAGTCGATGTCAGTTTATTTAGTCTTTTCCTGTTTTATTTAATAAACTGTTGAAATTTGAATTTTAAATAAAATAAAGGGTGTCCACATTTCCTTAAAAATAGTAAGTTTGCCTTTTAACATGTATGAAATATTTTCCATAGCTAAACAGAAGGACATATTATCAATCCACTGTACAATAGATGGCCTTTCCATTTTCCTTACAAAGCTATTAGACACTTTGCTTGAAGTATACTTATATCGATAAGTTTAGGAGTACTGTTAGTAAATGTTGGTAAACATTTCTGGTTTCATGGGCAGTTTTATAGATACCATTTCAAAAATGAACATTGCTCTTTCCAGCTTTTCAATAGTTCTTAAAATTTTCAATCCAATAAAGCATTCACATGTTGCTGTCTACACTGTAAAAAATGAAGAGTAGGGTTTACTTGAAAAAAGCTTGGAAACAATTTTCACTCAGAAAAGCTAGTAAATCAAAGCTTTGCCAAGTAAAAGACTAACCATAATTATTAGTACATTTAATTAGAAATGTTATGTTAAATTTACTTAAATTACCAGTACCGGTCCATGGCCTGGTGGTTGAGGACCATTAGTATAGTGTATAAATATTCCAGTGTATAAATGGAATTGGTACACCGGTACAAATGCTGAATTACAAAGATGGACAAAAAAAAAAAGTGTGTTGCAAACTCTGGTCTGTGTAGGATTGTAGGAGCTGAGAAAGGATCATGGCTTGTATTGGCTGTAGCTCACGAATTTGCTCTTAATTTGCATAAAGTTGAAGGTTTCTCAACTTTGTCACGTCGCTCGACATGACAGCATGCGGCCCGCAATGGTTGCTGTCACTTGCATAGCCGGAGGTCTCACATAGCTGGAGGTTCACATAGTATACTTAGCAAACATGTCAGTGCCACCAGTGTTACAAGTCCTTGACTCAAACTCATACAAACCTTTATCAAACAAACTTAAAAGAATTATGAAAAATAAGGGGAGTCGTAACAAGTTTACTTTTTACATTAGAGACATTGTGATTAATACAACCAACATAGGCTCATTCTGAAAACCTAGCTCTACGTATATATACATTTCTGGAGATCACAAATTATGTAACCAGAGCTATATATGGCTGCATTTCATCTTTAAAACGGCACTACGGGGCGGTATGATGCCGTGCACTTTTTCGCTTACCAGCTGACCGCTTACCTTCGTATATATACAGCTTTCCTGCTGTTACCAGTTTGTCTGGTAGCTCGACGTGTACATCAGTGGACTAGAGATACAGAGAGGAGTTGATCACGACAGCAAGGTTCGAGTATGGTGAAGAACGGTTTCAGAAAGCAGGCAAAGGCTATAAAATTAAATAAACAAGTAAATAACAGGGTGAGAATGTGTTAAAATCTGAAAATGTGGTAAAAATCAGGGGGCTTTTCTTTTTTGATTGCTTTTTAAAACACTGAGGTTGGGTTTAGGAAAGGGGGTGGGCGGGTCAATCAGTGCTTCTTAAAATGCTATTAGTTGGGTTTAGGGAAGGTGGTGGTTGGGGTTATTGGTCGGTTGGACAATCAGGAAGTCAGTCAGTCGACAGCGGCCTCTGGTGGATTTACATGAGAACAGCAGGCACGAATGGCACTCGCCAGAGAAATTTGAGATCTGAAAAAGTGTACACAGCAGCCTCTGGTGGATTCACAAAAAAAAAAAAAAAAGCAAAAAACAAACAAAAAACGTAGCTCCTGAGATGTATTTTGCTGTCTCTAGAAATGTATATAGACCTACGTAATCAGAATGAGCCTGGGCATTCCATTCCTGCTGCATACTGATTAAAATAGAACAGAGATCTGTCAGGGGGAAATTACAGGTAAACCCAGAGGGGAACTTTTTTTTTTCCGTGAACCAATTACACATATGGGATTAACTGAAAAGAACTCAAGGCATGATTTATTGACCAAAATTGCCTCCAGGTTCCAGACACTCTTGGTTGAAGCTTGTATAACCAGGAGTGCTGAACTGATTTGAATCACATATACAGTGCATCAGAAAAAGTATTCAAAGCACTTAACTTTTTAAAAAAATTTTATGTTACAGCCTTATTCCAAAATGGATTAAATTAATTTATTTCCTTAAAATTTTACACACAATACCCCATAATGACAACGTGAAAAAATATTTTTTTAAATTGTTGCAAATTTATTAAAAATAAAAAACACACATGTACATAAGTATTCACAGCCTTTGCTCAATAGTTTTTTGATGCACCACTGGCATCAATTACAGCCTCAAGTCTTTTTGAATATTATGCCATACAAGCTTGAATACAAGCTTGGCACACCTGTCTTTGGGAATTTTTGCCCATTGGGAATTTTTGTACCTCTCAGGTTGGATGGGAAGCGATGGTGTACAGCTGTTTTCAGATCTCTCCAGAGATGTTCAATAGGATTTAGATCTGGACTCTGGCTGGGCCACTCAAGGACATTCACCGAGTTGTTGTGAAGCCACCCCATTGATATTTTGGCGGTGTGCTTTGGGTCATTGTCCTGCTGGAAGATGAACCGTCGCCCCAGTCTGAGGAGCACTCTGAAGCACGATTTCATTCAGGATGTCTCTGTACATTGCTGCATTCATCTTTCCCTCTATCCTGATTAGTCTTCCAGTTCCTGCTGCTGAAAAACATCCCCACAGCATGATGCTGCGACCACCATGCCTTACTGTAGGGATGGTATTAGCCTGGTGATGAGCAGTGCCTGGTTTTCTCCAAACCTAACGCCTGGTATTCACTCTAAAGAGTTCAATTTTAGTCTCATCAGACCAGATAATTTTGTTTCTTAGGGTCTGAGAGTCCTTTAGATGCCTTTTGGCAAATTCCAGGCAGGGAGTGGCTTCCGTGTGGCCACTCTACCATACAGGCCTGATTGGTGGATTGCTGCACAAATGATTGTCCTTCTGTAAGGTTCTCCTCTCACTGGAAAGCTGGAGCTCAGACAGAGTGACCATCGGGTTATTGATCACCTCCCTGAATAAGGTCCTTCCCCCCTGATCACTCAGCTTAGATGGCCGGCCAGCTCTAGGAAGAGTCCTGGTGGTTCCAAACACCAAACTTGTGGATGTGTAGAATTTTGATAAAATAAATGAATTGGATCCATTTTGGAATAAGGCTGTAACATAAACAAATGTGGAAAAAGTAAAGCGCTGTGAATACTTTCCGGATGCACTGTAGCTAAGATGTCCATAGCTAATCACATAGCTAAAACATACTTTCTACAAAATTGAATGACCACGTATGTACCAGTGACCAGGTGGTGACAAGTGGGTCCCAGGGATTTGGGTGAGGAAGCACCTACTGGTTACACTCAGGGTATAACACTTAGAGACTGAGAAATCCACCCTTTTTTTATCAATATGTAATTGCAACCCCAATCCTTCTCCAGGGAAAATGTGCCCTCCTGGTCCGTGAATGACTCAGGAGTGCTTTACTATCTTTTTCTTTAGATGTTAAGACTGTGCACACCAGGATGATTTTTAGCTTGTATTTATTGCTGACATTTAATGTCTTGTGACTAAACCGATGCACAAAATGACAGTTGTAAAATTGACATTAAAAAAATGCCATGAGCACATTTTTTTCTGATTTGACGCGCCATATAAAAACCTAGTTGACCAATGAGATTGGTGCTTTTGTTCATGTTTCTTGAGCTTCTAAAGTTACAGTAAAACATGACTTGGGGGACACAAGTGCAAACCGGTCTAGCCAAGCACACTGGAATTTGCAGATCAATCCGGTTGAGTTCAATGGTGAGTTTCATTTTTCTTTTATGGCTTGTAACTTTTTCTCGCAAACTTCAGGAACATTCACTCGGCTCATATCAACTGAAAACCACTAGGGTATGAATGTCAAAAAGTATTTCGAAAAAGTTGAACATAAGCATGAGTTAAAATCAGCAACTGAGACAGGGGTGTTGAAGCAAGATATAAGCCTATAGTAGGACATCTTCAAGTTTGACTGATCATATTATATGGTTTATGTCTGTGGTATATATACTGTAAGTGCAATTCACATCCTGTCTGAGACATTTTGAGGAGAAAAGGTGAATTTCACACAGTCAGTCATGAGAAATTTCATTATTATTGTTCAGGAAAATATACATATACTATTGCAAATTTGGGGTTAATAGCGACCCTACTGTATATGCTTATTATGCATACCACTATTTTGCATTATATGGAAGACTCAGTCTCTCTTCCATACTATACTGTATAGAAAGTCATTAGTATGAAGCAAAAACCTTTAAGACCAAAGATTTTGTCATTTTAAATCTTCAGAACTTATTATCACTGCTCTCACGCCATCGACCTAACATAGTCACTTGATTTGGCCGTGAAGTTGTGTACTTCTTACTTTCTTGTTTGCAAAGCTCTGTATATGGTCCGTCAGGCAGTGACTCATTTACTGTACTTTTATCAGCAGATCATAGACGACACAGCTTTGTGCAAAAGCCTTCTGACGCACACATTCAAATAGAGAATCCTTTATCCAGAGACCTGAAGCAGCGGCCACAATAAATCTACTCTTTTACAGGAAACGTAATTCACTAATAAAATACACGCAGGACTGTTTTTGTGAACAATGGGCTTGTTTCAAAGCTCCATTTGCTAGCTGTCATGAAGTGGTTATCATATGTTTTTAAGGATGTGCTTAGTGCTTAGATTTTATCTCGCACAGTGGCTGTCCTTGTGGTGTGATCATGTTTTTTTTCTCCTACCTTTTAATGTGCTAGCTGAAAGATTAAAGCAGGAGATGATGAAATATAGCAACACAAGAATTTATGGCAGTAATTAGGTACCGTCTGGGTCTGTTTGTGATCAAAGATTTGTTCTGTGGACACAGGTGACATGTAGAAAAGCTAGGAAATAACATTTCTTTTGTTTTTTCACTCCTTCAAAATGTCATATTTAGTCGATAACTATTAATACCAGGCAAATGCATGCTGTTTGATTTTCATCCTATGTGGTCTTTAGTAAAGCTATATTGAAACCAAGTAATTTAGATATAATATTCAGTATCTATCTATCGATCTATCTATCTATCGATCTATCTATCTATCTATCTATCTATCTATCTATCTATCTATCTATCTATCTATCTATCTATCTATCTATCTATCTATCTATCTATCTATCTATCTATCTATCTATCTATCTATCTATCTATCTATCTATGCAAATGTGTTAAACTATTTCTCTTTTTTATTTCTTGAGCAAATCAGCATATTGCAATGATTTATGAAGTAACTGCATTTTAACATATGTTTTTAAGCAATAAAACCTTTGAAAAAAAAGTTTTCCATAATATTTCTAATATTTCAGTGCTGGTTTTGTGTGTGTGTGTGTGTGTGTGTGTGTGTGTGTGTATGTGTGTGTGTGTATGTGTGTATTTTTGGAGCCTTGCTGAGATAAACTAAAACAGAGAATTATTATAAATTAAATAAAGACTCAGCTGCACATTCTGCACCTAGAGTACATTCTGCTGTACATTCTGCTATGTACATAAATGATTCCTCAAATCTCAAGGTTTGTTAAAGAACACTGGGCATTTCTTTTCGAAGCGACCAGGTTAGCAATTATTGCCTGATGTTTGAAAAAAAAAGAACATTACAGTTACTTTTTACTAATGATGGGTTTGCTGGAGATTGTCAACAAGTTGACCCTTTTACCTGAAATAGTAAACAGTCAACTAGCAACCATTCATAATACCCTAGCAACTAAGGTAGGTAACAGCTGACTGAATGTACCTTATTTAGTTTAATATACAAGGCTGCTTGCCACATAAGCAACTAATTAATTAGACAAAAGCAATTAAACACAAGGATACATAAATATTTTATTAACTCATTAAATGCAAAGGAGTTTAGTTCAGCGGCAAGCAGCTTAGAGTGTAGACAAATGAACAAGTTCAAAAAAGGCAAACATTTGTGAGAGAATGTAGAGTCGTGTCATTAATGCAGCTTTCACTGAACATCATGTACAGTAGTTGAACAACTCAGCAATGTTAATGTGTAGCTTTGATAGACTGTGGTCATCAGAGAATTACCAACTTTGGGATGTTATCACCCGCTTCAAATGTTATCACTCGATTAAATGGGCGTTATCAGTGGTTATCAGCTGATAGATATGGGCCAGTAGGGGCCTACTGTGCCTACTAGTAGGCTCAGAAGGCTGTTGTCATCCATCCACATGGTTAATCAGCTATACTAATAGAGAAGACTCCAGGTCCAGATCTGTTTTTACATTACTGTGACGGTTGGGTTTATGTTGGGTAGGGGTAGAAGTTATTTATTCATTTTCTTTTCATCTTAGTCCCTATATTAATCAGAGGTCGCCACAGCGGAATGAA
Source organism: Danio aesculapii (assembly GCF_903798145.1). Lineage (NCBI taxonomy): Eukaryota > Metazoa > Chordata > Actinopteri > Cypriniformes > Danionidae > Danio > Danio aesculapii. The sequence goes on along the minus strand of NC_079453.1, from coordinate 23,761,577 downwards.
CCATCAACTTATCCAGCATATGTTTTATGAAGCGGATGCCATTCCAGCTAAAACCCATCACTGGGAACCATACATACACACTCATTCACACACATACATTGCGGACAATTTAGCTTACCCAATTCACCTATAGAGCATGTCTTTGGATTGTGGGGGAAACCGGAGCACCCGGAGGAAATCCACACGAACACAGGGAGAACATGCAAACTCCACACAGAAAGGCCAATTGACCCAGCCGAGGCTTGAACCAGCAACCTTCTTGCTGTGAGGCAACAGCGCTACCCACTGCGCCACCGTGCTGGCCTGGGTAGACGTTAATAAAATGCAATTAATGGGAAATTTAATAAATAATATAAATAAATTTCGTGGTTAATCAGCTATACTAATAGAGAATACTCCAGAACCAGATCTGACTTATCATCTCTATGCTGATGACATACAATTATACATTTCTGTTGAGCCCAGAGACACTGCTGCAATAAAAAAAATGTCCAAATGCATGTCCAATATTGTACAATGGATGACTGCAAATTTTTTAAAGTTGAATAAAGATAAAACTGAAATTCTTATTGTGGGCAAAAAAATCTGAACAAAAGAGGATTGAAGCAGAATTGTGTTCTTTAGGTTTACAAAAGAATTAAAGAACCTGGGTGTTATTTTCGATTGTGATCTTAATTTTAAATCTCATATTAATCAAGTTACAAAAACATGTTTTTATCATTTGAGAAATATTGCCAGAATTCGTTTCCTATCTTTTGATGATGCTTAAAAAATTATTCATGCTTTTCATTTTCTCTCGGCTTGCTTATTGCAATGCTATTTATACTGGTTTAACTTAGGGTTCTATAAGGAAGTTGCAACTGATACAAAATGCAGCAGTCAGAGTTTTAATGAAATTGAAGAGACGAGAACATATCACACCAGCATTAATGGTTAGTAATTAATTGTGCACCAAAGGAGAGACTTTAAGATTGTTTTATTAGTTTATAAGGCACTACACAACATGACACCTTCTTACATTTCTGAATGCTTATCAAAATATAATCCAAACCGTTTGCTACGCTTATCTAGCACAGGACTTTTAGAGTTTCATTATGTAAATCTGATGCGATCTGGCGGCAGTTCTTTTAGTCACTATGCTGCAAAAATTTGGAATTGTTTCCCAAATGAAGTGAAAGAATCTCCCAGCATTCATGTTTTTAAAAAGCGTGTTAAGACACATCTTTTTAAAATTGCATATGAATACAACAATTTGTAAAGTGTATGCATTTTATGTATATTGTTTAGGTGTATGTATGCATGTATGGTGTGTGCATGCATATGTGAGGAGGACTATTGTGTGTGTTATTGTGTGGATATATGCATGTATGCATGTACATATATGCTTTTATCTGAGTATATATTTGTTGTTTATTATGCTTTATTTGTCTATACATTTTATGTGGTTTATTTTAATGCTTGTTTGTTGTTTGTGAAGCACTTTGAGTTGCATGCATGTAAGAAAAGTGCTATACAAATAAAATGTATTATTATTATTATTATTATTATTATTATTATTATTATTACTGTGATGGTTGGGTTTAGGGTTGGGGTAGGGGTAGATGTTATTAAAATACATTCATTCATTTGAATGAACCGCCAACTTATCCAGCACATGTTTTATGCAGCGGATGCCTTGCCTGCCGCAACCCATCCCTGGGAAGCATCTACACACTCCTGCATTCACACACATACACTACGGACAATTTAGCCTATCCAATTCACCTGTACCGCATGTCTTTAGACTGTGAGGGAAACCGGAGCACCCGGAAGAAACCCACGTGAACGCAGGGAGAACATGCAAACTCCACACAGAAATGCCAACTGACCCAGCCGAGGCTCGAACCAGCAACCTTCTTGCTGTGAGGCGACAGCATGACCTACTGCGCCACTGCGTCGCCTTAATAAAATACAATTAATGGGAAATTTTATAAATAAATTTAAATTCTTGTTGACTTCCGGCTGCAGCCGTATGTGATCTATAGCTGATTAACCATGTGGATGGATGATAGCAATCTTCTGAGCCAACCAGTAGACGCAGAAGGCCCCTAGTGGCCCATATCTATTAGCTGATAAGCACTGATAATGCCAATTCCATAGAGTGATAACATTCGAATCGGCTGATGTTGTGACTAACTGACCAGATAAGGAATTATAGTGAGATGTTTCCACAAACAACCTTTTATTTCACCTTTAATTTACAATAGTTATTTAAGTTGCGTTAACTACTACAGTATGTACTCACATCAAAAACAAAAAGTACAGTATGCTTATTGCATTCATACTGAAGTGCACAACCCTTGAACAACTCAAAGTTGAGAGCTTTAGTTCTAACCACACAAATTTTGATTTGCTATTTCCAAATGTTTGTTGGAATTATGTATTCAGGTATCATATATTTGTTGAATTATGTTGGAAACCAGTGTTAGTGAAACTACTTTTATTGGTAATTGCATTACCTACAATTATAAGTCTTTGAATTTTAAACAATGTCTGTTTCATTTTGTGCAGGTTAAAGATGACCCACCCACCAAACCAGTGACTTCCAGAAAAGCCTACAGCATTCCCATTCAACACCTCATCCACAATGAACATTTCTGAGACCACCCTGCCCTTCTGGGGCATGCATAGCAACTCCAGTCCTGCTTCATACATCCTGAACGCCACTGAGACCCCATCCCACAACAAGCCGAAAGCATGCGAGCAGCTCAATATCGCCACCGAGGTGTTCCTCATCCTTGGCATCGTCAGTCTACTGGAAAACATCCTGGTCATCTGCGCCATAGTAAAAAACAAAAACCTACACTCGCCCATGTATTTCTTCGTCTGTAGCCTGGCAGTAGCCGACATGTTGGTGAGCGTCTCCAATGCATGGGAAACCATAGTCATCTACCTGCTCACCAATCGCCAACTAGTGGTGGAGGACCATTTCATCAGACAGATGGACAACGTGTTTGACTCCATGATTTGCATCTCTGTGGTGGCGTCCATGTGTAGTCTTCTTGCTATAGCTGTCGATCGTTATGTCACAATTTTTTACGCTTTGCGATACCACAACATCATGACGGTGCGTCGAGCTGCACTAATCATCGGAGGGATTTGGACCTTCTGTACTGGATGTGGAATCGTCTTCATAATCTACTCCGACAACACATCCGTCATTGTGTGTTTGGTCTCCATGTTCTTCATCATGCTAGCGCTCATGGCCTCCCTTTACAGCCACATGTTCATGCTGGCACGTTCTCACGTCAAACGCATCGCCGCTCTGCCAGGCTACAACTCCATCCACCAGAGAGCCAGCATGAAAGCAGCCGTCACCCTGACTATCCTTCTGGGAATCTTCATCGTCTGCTGGGCTCCATTTTTCCTCCATCTCATCCTTATGATTTCCTGTCCCAGAAACCTTTATTGCATGTGCTTCATGTCTCACTTCAACATGTACCTCATTCTTATCATGTGCAATTCCGTCATCGACCCACTCATTTACGCTTTCCGGAGTCAGGAAATGCGGAAAACGCTCAAGGAAATCATCTGCTGCTATAGTCTAAGAAACGTCTTTGGAATGTCTAGGTAACGACAGATCTAAGAAATAACTGGATTATCATTTCAAATCTTTCCATTTTAAAATCCCTCTTGATTTAGATGGATACGATGTGTGGATTGTATGCATGTATGGATGGATTTAGATGGATAGGAACTCATACAACGTAAAAACATGATCCTCTGGCAGGCAAATTCTAAAACTTGGAACTCTTCAATGGACAAAGACGCAGTATATTGCATAATGATGAGACATTTGCCGTAGAATTAAGGAGGCCTTAGTACTCATTGAACGTTATAATCTTTGACAGACAATGTGATTTAATATCACAATCTCCAGGGAAACGGAAGAGCTGTTGATCAAAGCCTGTGGGGAAATCAAGTGCAATCATTCTCAAATTAACTGTGCAAAGCACAGCCTGTCATTGACATTTATGTTGTATGGGTGAACTGAAACTGTAATATAGCATGCAATTTGCACTGCTGCATGTACTGTGTGGATGGCAAAGAAAGAACAAGACCCTCCCAAGATGAAATTCAAAGACAAACCATTGCTAGACTGCAATCTATTTAAAAAGGCATCATTTACACACGCATTACAAGACTGAAAGATAAAGTACAATGCGCACTGGTACAAAATAAAGAGACAGAGTGACAGTGACATGCGTTCACTGTCATGCTCTTCACTAAAGGTGTGAGAAAATGGCAGCAATTCACTGCATTTTCCAAAGTCTTTAAAGACATAATAGGTTTGTAATAGATAGAAACCTTCCAAGTATGCCTGTCTAACAATCTGTGGATGTCTATGTAGCTGCATATAGAAAGTAAAAAGTATATATTATGACTATATATGATAAGTTATGCTGTGCCACCACCAGAATAAAAAGCAGATATAAATATTGCTCACTTGTTCTCACAACAAACAATGTTACACATGTGGGAAATTGGTGTATTATAAAAGCACGAATATGTACTTGAAATAATGAGTTTTTCTTGTTTGCTGTAACTACCACTGAACCTTAAAATGTAAAGAGATTAAGTTCTGTTGCTTTTTAATGTAAAGTATGTGCATTTTTCAGGTGGAAAATCAATGGTCTGTTTGCTGCTTACAGTCTACAGTCACTGGATAAGTAAAACTGTACTGAAATTATGGAGGTGAAAGCAAGTGTTTTGTTGGTTGTTGTTGCATCGAGCCTGCCACTCTATAACAATTACAGTCAAGACAAACAATTGCTAGAAATAAAATAAGGATTATATAAATAATTACATTGATTAACCAATATTAATTTACTTCAAACCACATTTGTTTACAACCAATTAATATTGATTGGATGCAATTATATTGATGTGTTCAGGAAGCTGGGGCTTGTTTTCATACTGTACCTTTTGGTCACACTTTATTTTGATGGTCCGTTTGTTGAATTTAAGTTACATTGCATTTACATGCCAACTAATTCTCATTAGATTATAAGTAGACTGTTGTGTAAGTTGACGTACTTGCAAAGTTTCTTATAGTCAGTTAAATGTCTGTTGAAGGAGCAGTATCAACAGATATTAAGCAGACAGTCTACTAAAACTCAAATGGACCATCAAAATAAAGTGTTACCAAACTTTTTTCCAAGTTAATATTAATATTTTTACATTCTTAAAATTTACATAATATTTTATACATTCTTATTTATGAAACATTACATTTTTAATTAATGAAACATAAAATAATTACAAATATACAACTTCATAACATACAAACACCACAATTTATCCTAATAAAATATCTATATCATATAAAAATACATTTAACTTTGGATTTCGCAATTGGGGAGATAATTACCCATTGCAAAATCAAGCCACATTTTCCCATTTGGTAGAAATTGGTAGAAAAAAACAGTTTACAAAATGAATGTACTTCAAATTTCATATGTAAATCTGTTCATGCTATGTAAATTTTATGAAATGTTTAATATATTTATATATATATATATATATTATTTATATATATATAGTCGGGTATGTACAGTTGAGTAAACATTCTTGTTTTGTTGAGTCAGAATTTAAAAGTGTAATGTTATGTCTCTTGTTATTGCTCAGACTGTATAAAAATGTTTCATTTAGTAGTTCATTGATTATTCCCCAATTATTTTTAATTTTCCCCATTTCATTTGGATTCAAATGTTAAGTTCAAATCACTGTGCAAGCATTGAAGTATTATTTCAACCCTCCTTAAATGGGCTTATGATCATAGGATGTGCCTTCATTTGAATGCAGTCAGAATGACCTACAGGTTGTCTGATCTGTTCTCTCGCTCTCTCAGAGGCGCATTAACTGCTCCTGTGCTCAGGTCTGCTGGCTCTCCACGAAGAATCGATGACAATCGGTCTCTAAACCCCCTTGCTGTTTCAGACAAAACCCATGTGTATCCCATTCCTCACTAAATAATTTGCTCTGGAGTGGTTTCACATTCATAGATCATAATTAGACAACCATTATTAAAAACAAGAAGAAGAATCTAAACATCCAAAGTGCCACTCACAGCAGAAAAAAAGACTTGTTTTTTTTTCATTCTTGTGTTAAGTGAAACAGCTGGTAAGTAATTTGGATTTGAGTGAACAGCGGTTATGCTCCTCACACTGTGATAAATGCTTTGTGCATCTGTGTTATGCTGTGCAATCTCTTACCTTCATGTATTTGCCTGCATGTGTAATTAAAATATAATAAACCTCTTGCTTGTGTCTTTTTCATTGTTACATGCTTTTAACAAAACGAAACAAAATGGACATGTATTAATGCAGTGAATCTATATACAGTAAAATGTATAAGTAATATGGTGTATCGAATTATCCTGTTTTCATTTATCACACTGTATCTTCCTGCGTTAATTTTTTGAGTTGAATTAAATTAACTTTTCTAGTCATCTCATCTTAAATCAATAAAACCGACAAAAAAAAAAATAGTTAAACTTTGTATATCAAGTTGAAACCTGATTAATTTATAAAATTAAGTTAAGGTAACATAAAAAGATTTGTTGACATGTCTTTTTGTTATTTCATTTTTTTCAGTGCAGGTTAAGTTAGATCTGTTTGTTCTCACATTATTATCACTATTTATTCACTTAAGTTGTTCCTCAAGTGCGTTTCTTTCTTCTGTTGAACACAAAAGAAGATATTTTGAAGAAAATATAACCACTGACTTCCATGTAGGAAAAAACAACTACTGTGGAAGTGAATGGTTACAGGTTTCCAGCTTTCTTCAAAATATCTTCTTTTCTGTTTAACAGAAAAAAGAAATTCTAAAAGGTCTGAAACAAGTAAAGGATGAATAAATGTTGACAGAATTTTAATTTTTGGGTGAAAGATCCTTAACATAACATTTTATTTCAAAATTATTGGGCATAAAATATCAGTCTACCTCAAAAATATCACTGACATGACTTGTCAGACTGCAACAAACTAAAACAGCACAATAACTGTAGACTATATACCATGGAGCTCTCAGAGGAAGTTGGATGTGAAGCCTGAGATGGGTTTATCCACTTCTCGAACTTCACATACTAGAAATCTGCAGCTTTTAGACTGAATCTGAAAGTCCATTCTGTGGCCTCTTCTGATCCAGTCAAGAATGTGTTTTTGGTTGAGGGGTCTTAAGTAAACCCTTTTCTTTCCTAAATCCATGTATAAGGAGTGGGTTGGTGACTCACTTCACATCTAAGCTCTAAGTCTGCTTTGCAAAAAATAAAATAAAATAGAAGATCGGTTTGGCCATTCACCCCATGGTGAAGTTTCAGGCTGACCAGATTAAAGGACCTTGACCACTGTAAGGAATGGTCTCAAGAGGGAGTCCATGAGCTCTGCTGAGATCCTGCCCTCCATGTCATAAAGCAGATACAGTGGTATTTGATCCTTTTATTCCTTGATACATTCAGGTTCTTCAGCCCCTGTAAAAGTTTCTGACCTAAACCCAATTTTAGTTCTTCGAGGGAGGGAAAGAAAGCAAGAAGGCTGTCCATGTAGGAAGATAATGCACACTGTAAAGCCTAATATGCTGAGACTACTCAAATAATTTGAGCAAAGCGATTCCCTCAGTTCGTTTGAGTAATGGGAAATTGGCATATCAATTATCAATTAATTGAGTTGACCAAATGTGGTCTCTTCATTGAATTAACTTAAATGTTTAATTACAGATACCTTAAAATGGCTAATAGACTAAACTTCCAAATTTTTCAGCTTTTATATTTTTTACTTAGTCACTTACTCCCAGGGCCATTTACTGCATAGCCGTTTTGTCTTTTATTGCATAACAGGATATGAATTCTTGAAATCAAGAATTAAATTGTTGATATCAAGAATCGAAATTGTTGATATCCAGAATTGTATTTCTGCGAATGGTGACATCATCACTGATACAGGAATTAACGTTGTTACTAGTTGAAATGTAATATTGATATCAACAATTACCATTTTGATATCAAGAACGGAATTGTTGATATCAAGAATGCTGATTGTTGATATTAATAATTAAATTGTTGATATCAAGAATACATATCCTGAGAATGAAGTCAAAATGGCTTGCCATAGCCGCACCATGTTGGTGTTTCATAACATCTAATGTTTACGAGGTGGGTCTTAACCCAACGCTCAACCCCTAACCTGGAGAACCAGGACATACACTATACCAGAGGTCACCAATCTTGTTCCTGGAGGGTCGGTGTCCTGCAGATTTTAGCTCAAACCCTAATCAAACACACCTGAACAAGCTAATCAAGGTCTTTCTAGATATACTTGAAACACCCAGGCAGGTGTGTTAAGGCAAGTTGGAGCTAAACCCTGCAGTTTTTGGACTTGTAGGGGAAACAGGAGCACCAGGAGGAAACCCACGCCAACACAGAGAGAACATGTAAACTCCACACAGAAATGCCAACTGACCCAGCCAGGACTCAAAACAGCAACCTTCTTGCTGTGAGGTGGCAGCGCTACCCACTGTGCCACTGTGTCACCACTGCATGTATGTCAATTAAGAAAAATGTATATAAGCATTTAAATATCCACTTACTAATTTAACTTTCCTCTTTCGTCAGATGGGTTCAGGTAGTGCCTCTGTCCTGCAGCACCTGCAAAAATTCAGCATCACAAGCAAAATGACCACCTTGTATAATATAATATATATTGACCAATCAATGTGGTTTTCATGGAAGAATTTCAAGGGCAACTAATTATTTTAAACAGAGACATTGTGAATCATTTAAAGAAATTAAAATGTTAAGTTCAGAGGAAATATTAACTTTTTTTTTTGCTGCCAAATGATGTTAAACACACCTGTTTAAGTTTAGATGCCAAAACTTGGTGTTTTAAGTAATGTTATATTAACTTAATATATTTACTGTGCAGCAAAGTAGGGGACATACATGCAAGTGCTAGTGCAGACATGCATTTGGGTTTGGAGGTTCTAGGTATGTGATTTCCTATAGAAAAGTTAAAAGGTGGAGAGGGAAAAAACTTTTACAGCCCCTCTGATGACTCCAACAGTATGTGCTTTTTCTACTATGGAAGTCAGTAACTTATTTATTTATTTTTATTTTGTTTGTCTTCTTCAGAATATCTTCTTTAGTGTTTGTACGCAATTATTAGATTTGCAGTCTTTTTTGATATGAGCTCCTCTGTGGAATCAGGAGGAAATATTGCCTATTTGCTATTGCAGGGGCTTTCCTGTGGAATTGTATAATGGCAATTTGGGCACTGGAGTGATTCACCATGTCAAATCCTTTTGTCTCTCTTCTAACTTTAACATGGAGGTGATGTTGTTATTACCCTGGTACAGGAAAACAGCTGCATAGATTTTCCAGCAGCATTCCACTCTTTGTCACAAAGTACACAAAAGTATGGCAGTGTTACCAATATGCTCTCTCCATAATCTCAATGAAAGGAACAAATTGACAGAGCAGAAAAGTGTATATTTTCCTCATAGGTGTCCCACTTCTCTTCTGGTGTCCGTTCTTCATACTTCGCTTAAATGATCTAAGATGATTTGGCAGATCCTGGATCTTTTAATCTTGATAACTAATCTCTGGCTAATTTGGTTGTTCAAACAAATTCATGAATCAGAATTAAATGTCAGGATGAACTGATCTGAGATAGCTGCGTGTGTTGTGAAGGACAGATCTATCGATCCTTAAAATCATGATCAGCAATGCAATGATTGGCTGACGGCACAGCAGCATAATGACATCATCTGATTAATATTCAATTAACCATGTGAGCAAAATTACATAAAATTCGTAGTAAGCAGTTTGTTAAATATAATACGCAATAACTTTCCACCTCTGTTGTGGGCTGCATGCTTCACACTTTCATGTGTCAAGAGTATTTAGCAATTTATTTAGTTTTACAGTTAGAGCGGATTTTCTTTATTATAGTAGCCATAGTTGTATTATAGTAGCCAGTTTCTAAATCGGTATAAAGAATTACTGGATGTTTAAATTAATTTTGCATCACAAAAGCATGTGTCTGCAACTTTTGTGAAGCATCAAATCACCGTCATACTAACTGTCAAAACATGTTCATAACTGCATAAATGTATTATTCCTTTAAAAAAAGTTGCATATTGTGGATGTCTATTGTCATACACAAATTGTACTAAAGCGATTTTAGATGTTTGCAAAAAGTTCATATCAATACATTTTCTCTTTGAACCACCAGGTGCCAGTCTTTGTACTTTTATTTCAAAGTGCAGATTGCATAAGTTTTATTAAAATATATATTTTGACTTTATATACATAGTTAAAAAATATATATTTACTATTTTCCCAAGTGTATATAACTACTACTGTAAGAAAATATCAGAATTTGGTACATACTTTCAGTATTATCTTTGCTTGAACTGACCCGATCTAATCCTGTTTATATGAAATAAGCCTGCTCTCGAGCAGGTCTGAGCTACCAGAACTGTTGCTATGACAACATCTCTCGGATGAGTTTCGAAGAACGAAATGTTCCTGGATCGTGTCAAATCGTCAATAACCAAATCCAGCTAACCGAGTAATCCACGTATGAAGAACAAACCCCTGTTCCACTTATAAGCATGTCAAGCTTTAAGGAACATTGTAGCTGCAGATGAAATATGTTAACGCGCTTCCTGGAAGTGCTAAAATTGACGGGGCAGAAAAGTGGACTTTGTCACCAGTAGCATGTTGCATCAGTTCAAATGCACACGTCCCAGGAGGTACGTTTTTTGCAGTTTTTGTTCTCGCGTAAATCCACCAGAGGCCGCTGTTGACTGGCTGACTGACTGACTGACCGACAGATCCCCCCAGCCACTCTCTTATCTAAACTAAACCAATTGTGTTTTCAAAAACAATCCAGAAATTAAAAACCCCTCACCTGATTTTTACCACGTTTTCAGATTTTACCACATTCTCACCCCATTATTTACTTGTTTAATTTACTTTTTGTCTTGTTTTACCTGTTTTTTGGAACCATTTACACTGGACTCCAAACCCCATTTTCGCAGTCAACCCCTCTGTGCGTCTCAAGTCCACTGACATACGTGGCGAGCTACTGTGCAAACTGGCAACAGCCTTAAAAGTCGTCCACATGTAGGAAAGCTCTCAGCTGGTAGTGTGAAAAGAAACAGAAACCATCGGCAGCTTTATACTGCCCGGTAGCGTTCGTTTTAAAGACTAAATGCAGCCATACATAGCTCTGGCTAAATAATTTGTGTTGTCCAGTAATGTATGGGAGTATGTTTGCACAATGAGCCAGTGTTGGATGCATGTCTGCTAGAATGCTTTCATAGGGTTGGTGAGTAATGATTTAGGTGAGAGATTAAAAAAATGAACACTCTAACCATTAGCATTTCACTTTCTGTCATATCTTTCAAGCACATTGGATTCGAGGTGATTGTATGGTGTCACCAAATTTGCTTGCTTACTGGTATTATGGAGAACAGGCAACCATCAGCTGTAATGACAATTCAGTAGAGGGGTTGTGGGACCCACTATTTGCAACCCACTCTCTCAGTTTGCCCCTCTAGTACACTTAAGGCTGTAGCCTGTCAATATGTCAGTTTACTCCCCTAGGGGACCTGCTTAAACAGGCTAAATGCTTCCCTTAGTAAACTGGAGGCAAAAGTCTTTTCAGTGACACCCAGGGAGTAGGGTAGCAGACAAAAATGGGCTTGACTGACATTAGCATCCTGCTTTCTCTGTCACCTGCTTTTCAGCTCAGAGGGGATAATGTAGACAAAGAACATTTGCATGCTCCCTTGGTGGTTTCCAAGGAAGGTGTTAGAGCATGATGGTTTGAGTCACCACAGACACTTTTCTTGAGATTCTATCACCTTTCCAGGTTGGAAACCTCTCCTGGCTGGATGCGCTTCAAGCATTTTTGCTATTATTTTCAAGAAAACTGAGGGTTAGAGAGGACAATAGATTACAGATTGGGGAAATTTCTAGCTTTCTTCTGTAGCCTCCTCCAGCGTTCTTCAAAACTGGATGCTTGAGTACATATTGAAGAGGTTTAGGGGGGCCAGTGTAGCAGCAGAATAGTCTGACCTCTTCCAAAGTGCAGTAAAGCTTGTCCAATATAAGTAATTCTCCTCCTAGGTGCTGCCGAAGGGATTCTTACATGCTAGATTGCCTTTCGTCTTGCTATCAGTCTGGTTGCGGACCATCTCTACCAGGCATCGACACTAAAACTACCAATTAATTTTTTTTAACTATTTTCAAACTTTATAGTGTAATAAATTAGTTGAAATAAAACACACATTACTGGAGCACTCTGGTTTTTCTGACATTTATCCAAAATTTATTATAACACTCTATTATTCTAATATTCTATCAAAATTACAAATCACAGAAGATTTCGGGCATGTTTACCTCTAATGGTCATAATGGAAAAATCGTTGCTACGCATCATGATTGGTATATTATTACCAACCCAGGCTCATTCTGAAAACGTAGTCCCAAGGACGTTTCTGGAGACTGCAAAATACGTCCCGGGAGGAACGTATTTTTGCAGTTTTTGTTTTCGCGAATCCGCGAGAGGCCGCTGTGCGTGCCTTTTTGGCTTCTCGGACGTCTCCCGCGAGTGCCGTATGCGCCCGCGCTGTTCTCGCGTGAACCCACCAGAGGCCGCTGTCGAACGAACGTCTGTCTGTCCGACTGGCTGAATGATTGACTGGGCACACCCTCCTCCTTCCCTGAACCCAACCGATTTTACCGATCGACCCACCCGCCTTAAACCCAACCAACGATTTACAAAAGCCGTCCGGAAAAAGAAAAGCCCTCGTCCGATTTTTAATTTTTTTTACCACGTTTTCGGATTTTACCACATTCTCACCCTGCTATGAAGCACTTTGCTTTATTTCTTGGATTCTGTTTTAGTCTTACCTGATTTCTGGAAATTCGGGAAAGCCCTCCACAGGAAGGTGAGCGGTCAGCCGGCGAGCGCTAAAAGGAACGGCGTCATACTGCCCCGCAGCGTTAGCTTAAAAAACGAAATGCAGCTATATGTACCTCCGGCTACATAATTCGCGGTCTCCAGAAACGTCCTCGGGACTACGTTTTCAGAATGAGCCTGGATTGATTATTATAGCATAGGCTACATTTTGGTAGTCTATACAAGAAAAAAAAAAAATATTTACATGCAGATTATTTACATAACTCACAAAGTTTTGTCTGCAAAACATTCTGCTTCACTTCATATTTGACTGCATTTAAATGTTTGAAAATCTTTCAAAAATATTTTTGATTGATTGATTGATTTTTTCTCTCATGTTTGCTAGACACAATGTAGTACTAGTGTGTATATATATATATATATATATATATATATATATATATATATATATATATATATATATATATATATATATATATATATATATATATATATATGATTAAATAATTAATACAGATAATGAATTAATTAATACAGAATGTTTTGCAGACAAAACTTTGTGAGTTGTGTAAATAAGCATGCAGATGTTCTTTGTCTATATTGTCCCCTCTGAGCTGAAAAACAGGTGACAGAGAAAGCAGGATGCTAATATCAGTCAAGGCCATTTTTATGGTTCTAGCGTTAAAAGAAAAGTTCAACCAAAAAGTTTAATTCTATCGTCATTTGCTCAACATTGAACTATATAAGCTGTCATAGTTCTGTCATATTAGAGTACCTTCCTTCAGACATTTTGAAGTTAATAAGTAAAATGTATAAGATGTACATGGTTTTTCAGTTCCACACAATGTAGAGATGTACAGATTTAGCAGATGTACACAATTGCAGTGTGCCAACATATGCTTTACATACCAGTCTATGGCGATGGAAAAAAGCATAACATGACAGAATGACTCAACTTCTTGTTAGGCAAGTATGCTTAATAAATGAATGTCACAAAATGCCAACAACAGCTTAAGCCAACCAATCGCATTCAACAGAACGTTTTAATAAATAATACATGCAGGTAGAGGTCATTTATGTTTGTTCTTTATGAGCAGTCAAACAAATACTTCAGGTTTTAATAGTTTAATAGCATAAAAAATGTTGAATTGCCCTAATTAACAAAGGAACTCAATATCAATCAATCAATCAATCAAATGAAAAAGAAAAAAAAACCTTTAAAAACCTACACATACATATACCCATAAAATACATGTATATACAATGGTTGTAAAACAAACACTCACAAATTTATTGTTGGAGGTTTCATGGCCAAATTTCAGCAGCCTGATGGTTAATCTTCATTGTTGCACATTCCACCTGAAAGTGCAGATTATGAAGGTTTAATTAGCATAGTAATAGCACAGTTTGGCTCAAAATGTTCAAAAATGTTCAAAAGAGGATACATTTTTGGTTCACGTCTCACTGGTACATCTGCAAGTCAGACAGCAAGTCTTTGTGATGTATCAAGGGCCACAGATCTCACTGCAGAATGAAATGTGCACCTCAACTCTCCTGTTTCCACCAAATCTGTTCATTAGGAGCTCCACAGGGTCAATATACTGTACATGGCCAGGCTGCTGTAGCCAAACCTTTGGCCACTCGTGCCAATGCCAAACGTCGATTTCAATGGAGCCAGCAGCAAAAATCTTGTGCTGTGGACAATGTAAAAGATGTATTGTTCTCTGATGAGTCCCCTTTATTGTGAAGCATGGGGGTGGATCAGTGATGGTTTGGACTGCAATATCATAGATAGGCGCATCACTGCCAAGGACTACTGAACCATTCTGGAGGACCATGTGCACCCAATGATTCAAACATTGTATCCTGAAGGTGGTGCCGTAAATCAGGATGTTAATGCACCAGTACACACAGCAAGACTGGTGACACAGTGGTTTAATGAACATGAAAGTGAAGTTGAACATCTTCCATGGCCTGCAAAGTCTCCAGATCTAAATATTAACAAGCCACTTGGGGTGTTTTGGAGGAGTGAGTCACGTTTCCTCCATCAGCATCACGTAGTGACCAGGCCATTTTCTGCAAGATGAATAGCTTAAAATCCCTTTGGCCACTGTGCAGGACTTGTATCTGTCATTCCCAAGACTATGATGCTGTATTGGCTGCAAAATGTGGCCCTACACCATAATAATTATTCGTGGCAGTCTAAACCACATATATACGGTATATATGAATTTACTGGTCAGTAATAACTGTATTTGTACTCCCCTACACTTCTCTGTCACCTTTAGATATTGAAAAATGTAATATTTGCCTTTGAGATGTGGTGAAGTATAAGTAAATAGAAATACTGCTTTTTGTTACATTCCTCCACTGAAAGAAGTCCATGTCAAAGGCTGCAGAAGAGTCTCGGTCCTGAATCAAATCTATTGCTTCGGGAGATGTCTGGAGAAGGGAATAAGATTAAACTATGTATGATAAACTATATTTGACATTTCTACAGCTCAAACTCACTACTACCGATATTAAAAGGGCTGAGGCAACCACAACAAAATGTACAGTATATTATAATAACATCCAAACAAACAACACAATCACGTGTGTGTTTGTGTGTGTGTGTGTGTGTGTGTGTGTGTGTGTGTGTGTCATCAAAAGTAATCTTTTTGTGATTTGCTGTTTTTTATTTGATAAAATCCTTCTACAATAAGAATAAGAAGTAAAAAATATTCTGTGAAAAAAATTTTGCAACATTTTTAGGTCATGTCAAATATTTGCTTCTTTTCAGGCTCAAAAAATTACATTTTTGAGAAAATCAAATTTAAAGGAAAGCTTTTAAACTTCAGAATTTAAACTGCAACACATCTGACCCATAATTATTCTGACTATTACAAAATAAAGTTGTTATATGACACATTTATGTGACATTTCATACAGCTTTGTAAATAAGAATTTACATAATTATGATGTGATGATCCAAAAGGCATTAAAAATTATTAAACAGTTGGGCATGACACAGCAGCTTTAGGTAACACTTTATTTTGGTCCATTTGAGTATTAGTAGACTGTCTGCCTAATATCTGTTGATACAGACATTCAACAGACATTTAACTGACTATAAGAAACTTTGCAAGTACATGTGAACTTACACTAACCTTAAACCTAACCCTAACTTGAACCTAACAGTCTACCTATAAGCTAATGAGAATTAGTTGCAATGTAACTTAAATTCAACTAACGGACCATCAAAATAAAGTGTGGTCCATACAGCAGTTTCATCATTAAGAACAAAATTACTGATTTAATCATAGTCATAATTAGTCAATCATCTCAATAATCATTCATGGGCATTTGAAAATTTAAAGTCATTCTGAAGGTCAGCTTCAGGATATGACACCACACTGCACTGCACAAATAAACATGGTATGCTAATGTTAATGCTAATACTTGTCCATTGGATTGTGTTTATTTCATAGTACATAGGTGAATCTGGACGATTTTAGAATTATGGGTACATTTTTCAAAAACTTTAATGAAAATAGTATATGTATTTAGGGACATTTTGTCCAAATTTTTTTTTTTTGTGTCTGTACATATATGTTGTCAACTCATTTTAGCTTACCCAATTCACCTATAGCACATGTCTCTGGACCTGTAGGGACCTTTTTGCTGTAAGGCAACAGCTCTACCCACTGCACCACCGTGTCATCTCTAATTTGTAATTCAGTTACTGTAAATTTGACCTCTGTTGTATATCATTCCTGTTTCTTGAAATGAATAGAAATAAAGTTGTTCATTGCTAGTTCATGTTAACTCACAGTGCATTAGCTAATGTTAGTTACCAAATTAACCAAGTATGAATTTGGATTTTAATAATGCAATATTAAATGTTGAACTATGATTAATAAATGCTATACAAGTCTTGGTAATTATTAGATCATGTTAGTAAATACATTACGTAATGAACTCTTGTTATAAATTGATACCAATATACTTTACATCTGTTATCATACTACCTGAATGTAATTCTTACCTTGCTTAACTTTTTTTTTAAATCAAACACTTTGTGATATCCAAATTTCTGTGAATAGATAGTGTTAAAAACTTGAGCTTGTCACGGTCACACAATGAGGACAAGGAGGGTTATCTCATTATCAATTTATTCAAACAACTAGTGCATTAATAAACAGGAGAAGCAGGTAAGTGAGAGTCTTTGCTGTAGAGCAGATGAACTGTTGTTTACGTTGTAAACAGAGAGCTTAAAGCAGACAGAGTGTAAAGTCACTTCACTTGATAGTTCTGTTCATCCACAGGTTTGAGAGAAACATCCACAGGTTAAACGTTCTGAGGAGAGGGAATCATCCACAGAAGAAGGAGAGTCAGGGAGAAGGTAAAGCTGCGGTCACACTAGAGTTTGAGCTTGCGAAATTCTGTCGTGAGGCGAATTTCGTTGCAAAAAGTGGTGGGATTAAAGGTTTAAAAAAAAAAAAAAAAAAAAAAAAAAAAAAAAAAAAGTGCGAGCGATTGCTCCATGCTTTAAAATTTCTGTCCAGAGAGGTCATATTTTGATCCTCAATTGGTCTCATGCAGTCAAGTGATGCGATTTGCGAAACTTGACGCATGACCTTGCGTTTCCGGTCTGACGCATTCACGTGCGTATGAATGGAAGTCGATTGGGAGAAAAAGTCCAGTGTGACCGCAGCTTTAGGTGAACTGTCAGACATAGATTTCAGCCACTGAATTACTGGAATCTCAGGGGTTATAAAGGGAGTGCTGATGAGGGGTGCAGGTGTGTCTGGTTAGAACTCAGGTGACGGTGCTCTGGTGTGATGAGCGATGATTGGTGCTGAGGGAACATGATGGTGAGAGAGTGGTAGGTGGAGCAGCAGGAACGAGCCGGGGATGTGACAGTACCCCCCCCCCCACCTCCACGGGTGACTCCAGGCACCCTGGACCGGCGGCAGGGACGGCCATGTGCACGAGGAGCAGGTTTCTTAGAATGCTGACGATGGAATTCATCAAGGAGTGAGGGGTCCAGAGTGTCATCCCGGGGTGTCCATGACCTCTCCCCAGGACCGAATCCTTCCCAGTGGATTAGATAATGGAGGCGAGGATTTTCTTGAC
The DNA here is from genome assembly GCF_903798145.1 of Danio aesculapii. NCBI lineage: Eukaryota > Metazoa > Chordata > Actinopteri > Cypriniformes > Danionidae > Danio > Danio aesculapii. Next base: position 23,743,491 of record NC_079453.1, on the reverse strand, counting down.
TTGGTAGAAGTTATTGGAGATAGACGGCTATGAACGTAGGGCATCACCTGGTATTCATAGTGCCCGGAGGGGGTGATGAAAGCAGACTTCAACTCGTCCCCTTCCCGGATACAAATGAGGTTGTAAGTGCTCCGGAGGTCCAGCTGGGTAAAGACTGGAGCTTTACGGAGTTCTTCAAGCGCCGCGGGGACGAGAAGCAAGGGGTAGGTGAACTTAACAGTGGCTGCATTCAGGACACGATAATCGAGACAAGGCCTTAGTCATCCGTCCTTCTTGACCGCGAAGAAATCGCTGGACGTGGCTGGGGATGTGGATGGTCTGATGAACCCTTGGCTGAGAGCTTCGTTGATGTATGCCTCCATCACCTCGTGCTCAGGACAGGACAAGGGGTAAATTCTTCCATAGGGTAATTTGGTGTTAGGCAGCAGGTCGGTACTACAGTCCCAGAACTGATGTGGGGGTCACGGTGTGGCTCGTTCCTTGTTGAAAATACCACGGAAGGGTGTGTAGATGGCAGGAATGGATAAATTGGAAGTGGATGATGAAGTTTCAACTGATGTGGAGTAGACAGGCAGGGGGGCCACGGCCTGCCCAGTATTACAGCCACATTAGCGTGAGGAAGGAGTATTAGTTTCTCACGATGAAAAGACAGGATAACGACTTTGTTTGTTCGTAGAGAGATTTTTCTAATTGCCCAATGCTGAGTTCTGAATGTTAGTGATCTTGTAAAGGATTTCGTTACGAACAGTAGGTATATGATGTTGCACGATGAGATTCGAAGAGATGAAGTTGCCAGCCACTGCAGAGTCCACCAAGACATGTATGGGGATGATATGAGAATTTACAATCAGGTGAGCTTGCATATGGGGTATGTTAGACACAGATGGAGTGAGTGTAACTTTACTCACCATTAGGCATGCTGGGCCAGCCGAGATGAGAAGATTATTTTTACATCTACAGGTTAAACATTAGTAGGCGAGGGAATAATCCACAGAAGAAGGCGAGTCAGGGAGAGGGTAAGGTGAACCATCAGACATCAATTCCAGCCATTGAATGACTGGAATCTCAGGGGTTATAAAGCGAGTGCTGATGAGGGGTGCAGGTGTGTCTGGTCAGAACTTAGGTGACGTTGCTCTGGTGTGATGAGAGGTGGCAGGACATGGGGAGCGATGATTGGTGCTGAGGGAACGTGATGGTGAGAGAGAGTGGTAGGTGGAGCAGCAGGAACAAGCCAGGGATGTGACAGAGCTCAGATCTTCATGTGAGGAGTTCAGAAGCAAAAACCTCTAAGTGCCACCTGAAACTTTCTTCTAAAATGAGCATTTTTCTCAGGCTTCAGTGTCTTGAACCAGTCATTTCATTTTTATGGCAAAGAATAGGTTATTTTCATCGATTTTAACTTGAAATAACTGAACATAAACATAAGAGGCAGAGAAAAATACACTGTAAAACCCAACAGTCAACTTTATCAAATGAAATGGGTTCAGTTACCTCAAAATTGACTGAAAATTAATTCAACTCATTTAAAAATATTTTTGAACTCAGTGTTGAAGGTAACGAGTTAATTAAATACCTCATTACTTTAACTTAAATTGAGTAAGTTCACAGTACTCGTATATATTCGTTTTTAGCTCAAATTGTTTGATTTTAAAAAGCGAAATCGAGGCTGCGGTGGGAAGAAACCCGGAAGTATCGTTGGGAGTTACATAAGAACTTTGTGTACCTTGCTGTATATCTTATCAGCGAAGATAAAGTGACACAAATTTATAATTTCACCACCTTTCGAGCGACCCGAAGGTTCGTTCTGAATGAATGGTGAAAATAAAAGGGATATCAGAGCTCAATTTCAGCTAAGTTAAGGGAAATGGTACTAGTTAGCTAACGTTTTCTTTCCTAAACACATGTTTTAGATGCCATTTATCAAACTCAAGTTAATGAACTGATTCTTTCCCTGTATTAGACTTGTCATGATACTGAATTAAAAGAAAAACTGTAAATTTCCCTCTAACATTTAAGGCACTGTTAATGGCTTTCTTAAACAGCGCTGATTTGCCATTGTGTTCACGTGCTCAACAGAGTCCAAACACAGACGAGCGATCTGCTTGATGACTCGACTGATCTTCATGGCTGCTTCACGCTCCAGTCTCCGTGTATCTGTGTTTGCACTGGGTGAAGAGCAGTAAACTGAGTGCAAACACAGATACACGGAGACTGGAGCGCGAAGCAGCCGTGAAGATCAGTCGAGTCATCCGCGCTCAGCGGCGCTTCAATGTTAACTTAGCGGGAAATGGAAAGTTTTAAAACTTCAGTACCGGGACAACACTATTACAGACAACATAAGGATGTTGGACAGCTGGAGGTTTGTAGTCCACAGCATGTTACTACAATGTTTACAGTGCTGGTCCTATACTTCCGGGTTTCTTCCCCCTGCAGCCTCGGTTCTTTAAAATGGCGGCCGCGCGAAACAAGCGTATTGGTTTCCTCATACGGTTTGAGTTGCCTGGGTTTAACAGTACTCAGTTGGTTTGAGTTCTCTTCATTTATTGTGTTTTACTGTGCTCAAATTGCTTCATTTACTCAAATAGATTAAGTTCACAGTACTCATTAGGATTACTTTTTGAACTTTAATGGTTTGTTGCCATCGGTTTCCTCAAATGGGTTGAGTTACCTTAACTTTTTGGGTTTTACAGTGTACTCATTCTAGAAGAGAATTCTAGAAGGCATTTAGAAGTTTTTGCATCTGAACTCTGCATATGTTCAGTGCATAAATATGATTTTTTAGAATATATTCACACCAATATAACGCCACAGGCATGTATTAACTTGGAAAGGTCATTCTTGGTTATTCCATTAGGCTCTAATGATTAGGGGGTCCGCTGTCTCTTGCTGGTACAGTAATATGCCATGAAATAAATTAAATAATCATTTTCCATTTTGAAAATGACATGATGATAAGATGAAAGAGCCTTCGATAAAAGAGGCAGTGTAAAGCAGAGCTAGAGGAATTTGACAAAAAAAGTTGCATCAGTAAAGTCAGACCTTTTAATTTTTTATTTTCTTCCCCTACACACTTTTTCAAAAAGCTATTGGTGCATACTTGTCTCCTATTGGTTTTTCATTCCAAACTCAACTTTCGAGAAATCAACTGTCTGGTAAATTTGATGAACTCACAGCTGCCTCGCTTAACAGAAAAGAATCCCATTTAATTTGTAATGAACTGTCTGTATTTACCTGTCTATTTGATGTCGCTTCTGAGAATCCCAATACCACTGTCTATCGCAATCAATTCATGTGCTCTCCTAAATGCACCTTTCAGCTTTTAGTGGGAGATCTCCTGACTGTTTAATAAAAGGTGATGACATTTTCCAAGAAATGCTGTTTTACTCTGTATCTACGCTTCAGATGAGCTCTCTCCCGAGAAGACATCATGTGAGTTATGTCAACGTAATAAAAAGAGTAAACATCCTCTTTCATTTGCAGTAGCAGCAGTCGTCTGTGTGAGTGTTCTTTCCCCGTGGACTCTTCCTTTGATGTTTCTTACTGAGGTCGAGTTATCATCATTTCTGCACATCACTGCTGCTTCAGGCCATAAGGTCCACAAAGCACTATTTGAAAGCTTTCCAATGACCTTCAATTTGAAGTGATAGAAGCCTGAAGCATGTGACCCTTCATCACACGTTGCTGCAAGTAATGTCATGATCATTTGTGTGGGAAAATTCCTGCTGAGTTCTTAGACACACGTATATGAACTACCAGCAGTTGTATAATGTTCAAGTTCATATTTGTAAGGTATCTGTGTTAATAAAATATAATTATACATTTCTGCTTTATAAATACATTCAGCGACCACTGAATAACAATACATGTATTGACAATATTGTTTTTTTTATGATGTTTTCAATATTTGTCAGCCATACATTTGTAGTGATTAAAAAGAGGGTAGGTTTTTGTCATGTTACTGGTTCATCTGAAAGTAAATCTTGTCTTATACTGTATATACAGTGCCCATCATAAAAGAGTACACCCCATTTAACTCTCTTTTAAATTAATGCTTTCTATAGGATTATATACAGTAAGATATTTGTGTATATGCATATTACATTAGTTCAAGAGTTCACACTTAGATATTACTTGACGCTATTAGCAGGTTTGGCATGTGGTCGGAGAACCCTGAACTTGGAGATAATTGAAACCAGGGTTTCCACTCAGTCAATAAGCATATAAGGGGGTCCAAGATCAGGTAGGTCTCAAGAGCTCCCCCTGATAAAGGGAGAAAAAGGAGGAGAAGTGGTGGAACGGGGGATTCTTCTAAAACAAAGATAAGGTAGTTGGGAGAAATTGATCTATTTATTGTAAGTTTGAATCAATCTCATTGGATTATTGCTGATTACGGATCATTATTGCTGTCTACTGGATCCATCCATCCATCCATCACTCCTCTCGAAATTTGTTTGTAAAACTTCGCATAGTACAAAATCCAAAACTGGAAACATTTTAACAAAATTACATCATGGTGCAATAAATAGTACACCCCAATAAAAATGTTAGGTAAAAAATAAAATAAAATTGTAATAAACATGAAGAAACCATAAAAATATATAGTATTTAGTATAACTGTATTTTGCACCGGGTTTTGGGCGGCCACTGCAATTATATACTGTACCAAAGTTGGTGACCAGGGGGTGTTACAGGCTGTACCAAAAAAGGGAGGGGGTGAAGTTATAAGAGTTTTCCGGGAGAAATAACAAAATGGGAGCCAAAGTGCTGTACACACATACACCATTTAAAACAATGGACAAATTCAACAGACACATGACTCTCATATGGTATTAAAATGCAAATTATTCCAAAGTTTGGGGGCCACCACTGCAAAGGCACGGTCCCCCTGGTTTTTAATTAGGGAGAGTTGCGGGAGATTGGTCTGAAACTCCCAGGAGACTCCTGGGAAAACAGGAGTGTTGGCAGGTATGCTTACCAGTTTAATAATGATTTGATCAGCTGTAGTTATAAATTAGGCTGTTTTAATCTTAATTTTACTAGATATTTTTGCAAGACACTTCTATACAGCTTAAAGTGACATTTAAGAGCTTAACTAGGTTAATTAGGTTAACTAGGCAGGTTAGGGTAATTAGGCAAGTCTTTGTATAACGATGGTTTGTTCTGTAAAATGTTTTTTAAAAAGTTAAAAACTGCTTTTATTCTTGCAGAAATAAAACAAATAAGACTTTCTCCAAAAGAAAAAATAATATGAAAATTTCGTAGCTTTGTTAAACATAAGTGGTAAACAAGTGGTGTGAAAAAGTATTTGTTACAAACTATATTGGATTCAGTCAGGACTTTGGCTACTCCAAAGACTCCAGAAGCCATTCAGAAGTGGACTTGCTGCTGTGCTTTGGATCATTGTCCTGCTCCAGAACCCAATTTCGCATCAGCGTGAGCTCACTAACAGATATCCAGACATTCTCTTTCAGGATGTTTTGGTACAGAGCACAATTCATGGTTCCATTGATTACAGCAAGTTTTCCAGGTCCTGAAGCATCGAAACAGCCTCATACCATCACTACCATGTTACATTTTACTGTTGTATGATGTTCTATGTAATAAGGAATCTGCAAACATTTTTTTCACATCACGGGAGAGATAGATAGATAGATAGATAGATAGATAGATAGATAGATAGATAGATAGATAGATAGATAGATAGATAGATAGATAGATAGATAGATAGATAGATAGATAGATTTTCATTGCACAATTTTATAAAGAAACAATATTTGGGAGGCTAAAAACCTTTCAGAGCAGCAAGTTAAATTTCACAGTTTACATTTTGCATAATAGTTTTCCATGTCCTCATTTTGCTGTACACTATTCTTTTCATTAAAGCAGAATATTTTTTGTCATTTACTAACTCCAAAAGGGCATGATATGCATATAAAAGTGAACAGGAAAATAATGATCAAAGGTTTTAAGAATTAGTCTACATTTTACACAATGCACTTTGGCAAAAATTTAATAGGGCTAGAAACACACATGCAGAGTTTAGCCAGGATGAACTGAGTCACACAATACACAATGAGCTCAGCCTCTAATTGAGTCTATAGTAACACTCCTGTCAGCAAATAACAACTTTCAGCACCTACACAATACAGCTTGGCTGCAGAGGAAAATAATACATTGACTTTTCTTTTAATTGGATTGTTTTTATGAGGACACAGTATGAACGGAGGTTTCCTCCGAGTGCTCCGATTTCCCCCACAGTCCAAAGACATGGTACAGGTGAATTGGGTAGGCTAAATTGTCCGTAGTGTATGAGTGTGAATAAGTGTGTGTGGATGTTTCCCAGAGATGGGTTGCGGCTGGAAGGGCATCCGCTGCGTAAAAATGTGCTGGATAAGTTGGCGGTTCATTCCACTGTGGCGACCCTAGATTAATAAAGGGACTAAGCCGAAAAGAAAATGAATGAATGAATGAAAAGTATGTGAAGCAGTACTTATTATTTATAGTTGTACTTTAAAATTAATAGACTTTTGTGCTATCTCAATGTAGTTCTTTCGGACACTTAAACTGCACTTGATGTTGTTTAAGTTGATGAATAATTTGCAATAGAATCAAAATGTATTATATTTTAAATGTACATTATTTGCAATTCTAGATGAACTAGTTATACTGTATAATACACGTCTAAAAAAAGACTAGAAGTGCATATGAAGTGTATGCATGAAAAACTTCAAACAATAGCAACATTGGAAACACAATCATGAACGCATTAAGTCGCTTGGTAAGGTAAAGATAAACTGGGTAACACTATAAAATTATTTTAAAGTGAACAATTTTAAATACAATTGGAATAAAATTGGTCCATAAGTTAATGTTAGTTAATGTATTCACTAACATGAACAAACTATTAGTACTAATACATTTATTATAGCATTTATTAATCTTTGTTAACGTTAGTTAATGTGATTTAAGTTAAATGCCATTAGTTCATGTTAACTCACAGTGCATTAACAAATGTTAACAAACACAACATAATTTTTTTTTACTCTATTTACACATGCTTGACTTTTGGAATCTGTTTAGATAATGCAGATTACATATTACATGTCCATTATCCAGATCCAACAATATACTGTAATACTTTTTTCTGATACAGATAACAATATTGTCAAAATGATCCACATCCACACAGGTCCAAACTAAAAATGCTGTGTTTTATCTGCCATGCCAGTAGATGGCCTCCAAAATGCTTTTATCTTGTAAACTAAGGAACACAATGGATAAAATGTTTTTGTTGAATACATTGTAGGCATGATAAAAATGCCCCATACAACTGCTTTTAGATCTACTTGTGCATCTTTATGTAGTTTCTTAGTTACTTTGAAAGATTGTTAAAGGGGTGGTCGACTACGATATCATATTTTAAACTTTAGTTGATGTGTAATGTAGCTGTGTGAACATAAACAGCATCTCTGAATGTAAAATGCTCAAAGTTCAATACGAAGAGAGACCTTGGTTTTTACAGAGTTAGCTTAGCAAAGCCTACAATGAACGAATTTTGGGGACTACAAAAAATAGTTCCGGGCATGTGAGATCACAAACTTACTTTTACCATGCACACACACTGTGCAGCTAATCGGCGTGGCCAGAGGCGCTGTAATGTTACAGCAGAGAGAGCTAAAATGCCATCCAAACGCTGCTATTTCCACAGAGCTTTTTCTGTTTCTGTATTTGGGCTTCCAAATGACACGACACAAAGACAGAAGTGCTTACAGTTCAATATTAATTATGTTCCAGAGAATTATAAAATACATAGCAAGCATGATTTGACAAAACACAGCTTCCAGAACTCTCGACTGTGCAGTGCTTCTCTAAAGGCGTTATCTCAGATAACGAACTCGCAAAAGATATGTGAACGATTCATATTACTAGCACATGCATATTCCGAATATATGTGAAAGATGTCGTGTAAAGCGTTGAGTTAAAAAAAATTCAGGGGAGCTCGCCTAACTCATGTAGCAGCAGGAGGCTTAGGTTCAAGATGCACTGGCAGTTCATTCAACCCCAGTGGGTCAGGGGGCTTGGGTTTAGGAGACACTAGTAATTCATTCAATTGCAGTGGGTCAGCATAATGGCTTTAACACACACCTTTCAATATCAAAGTTGTGGATCACAAAATACTCCGTGAGCCACTCAAAATGGTACAGAAAACCATTTGACAACCATTTGACAACCATAAACGGATGTTCTAAGCATCCTACCAGAAGACGCTGGTCGTTATGACACCTTCCATGCAGCAACAAAGAAAAAGGTCTATATACAGTAAGTCAATGGTTCCCAACAACCAGCATTTTTCATAATTTCTTCCTTTATGAAGTTTACAACGTAGGTTCGGGAAGAGCCTAATCATTAAGGAGCGTCAATCATTATCACATGGTACAGTATATAAGCAAAAACACTGCACTGTCAGTGGACAGCTATTTTTTAGGCAACCCACCACCTCCCCATATATTCCACCTAATCACTTTGGCCCAATCCTGATTCTATTTTTGTACCGCTACTGCTTCCACCTCCCCTTTTGGCCCTTGAAACAGAGTGTGAAGGGGAAGGGCTTCAAAATTTACCCCTAAGAAATGGGACACCACTACAACACTTGCATACATTATCATATCTCAACGCAATCTCTTGTTTCAAATAAGATTGATGATGGTGACTGCTGTAGTGATTCCAGTTACATTCTTTTTTTTTGGTATTTTTCTGAATCACTGAAGGCAACAATATCATGTTATCATAACAATATAATGTGGCAGTAAGATCATAACTGTACTGTGCATTTACACCGTGGCCATTTATATAAACACACGAAAACAACATAACATTATAGCAGACACTGTAAAGGGTCATTCCCAACCACTAGACTGACTGACAGGGTAATAGAGTGTCATTGAGTGCAGATGTGAAAGTATGTTGTGGGACTGCTAAACAGGAGTTATTATTATGGATTACAGAGGTTTTATTTTATTTCATTTATTTTTTTTTTTTTTTGAAGCATGACGGTAAAACATGAACGCCCTGATTAATGTATTAAACATTTGCTTGTTTGTTGTAAAAAATTGTTATAATGACAAACTAATGTAATAATGATACACTAATTTGTGCATCTACTTACGTCTGTGTGCAGCTATGGTGCTGTTGTAGATGGTGTATTATCATACCCCTTGGTTTTGAGTGTGGTCCTGAAAAATGTCAAGTTTCAAGGGCTATCTAGCCCTTTCCCCTCAGGCTAAAGAGAGTTGAGACACCACTATCCCTTCACGTGAGCATGCAAAACAAGGGGTAAGGGGAAGGGCTAAGGGCTAGAACTGGAATTCGGCCTTAGTTTTTGTTAAAAAGTACACTCATGTCAGTGCCAATGGCACAGTGGAAAGTGTTCACGGCGACCCGAGTTCGATTCTCGAGGTCCTATGCCGATCCTTCCCCTCTCTCTGCTCCCCATACTTTCCTGTCAATTCTCTCTACTGTCCTGTCAAATAAAGGTGAAAACCCCTAAAAAAAGTACACTCATAAGGGGTTGGGGGTTGTCTGTATAGCTCAGGTCAAGCCTCCTTCAAACACAGAAGGTTCAAACCTCCTTTTGAGGACAGGAGTTTTGAGCCTCCTTTAAGGACAGCCAGCCAAGTACATTCACTGTCATTATGACTGAATGTGCAAGGGAACTCGTGAGGTGTTCAAAAGAAAAAAAGAAACTCACTTTTTGAACACTTGAAGGTTGATTAATTGATGACAGAATTTTCATTTTTGGGTGAACTATCAGTTTAAGAAACAAATAAACCTTGAGACATTTTAGCAATATTGTATTACTATATTTCCTTTTGATTGTCTCTCGCTTTAAAAACAAACTCTCAAGTGTATTTAAATTTAGCCCTGAAAAAATGTGGCTTCAAAAGACTTCAAATTTGGTGCATAAATTTGATGTGCTTTTATGAGCATTTTAATCTTTGAGAAGGTGCCCATTTTAAGATTTTTCTATGGAAAACAGCTTTGAATACTTAAAAATCACTTAGTACTTTCCAGTATAAAATAATCATTATAAAAAATCTATTCTGTCAATGTGCACTACTCACAAAGCTATGAAAGGATCTGAAGAAGTGTTTTTTGCACACTGAAAGCTTACAAGACATGGTGGGCTTGAGCAATAAAAAAAAAAGATAAATGGCTGTTTCAGAACGGTGATGTACCTGTATGAAGGGCTAAAACCACTCTGGTCTGCTGTTGTCCACTAAACACACTGTACAAAGCACACCAGAGTTAAATAGAGAGAAATGAGGTCTTGACGGAAGGTTGGTTATTGTTAGAGGAACAAATGAGCCTCGGTCTGAGTTAAAAATTAGTAAGGCTTATTTTCAGAAGTCTGCAGCAGGTAAAAGAGAGAGAGAAACACAGTCTCTGTTGCCCATGGCGACATTTATCACTGCTTCAAAGAGTCTGCTTTGGAGTTACATGCGACTTGATGTTTGCAGGGTTGTGGTACCGCAGAGCAGCATTAATGTTTGAGATTTCATGAGGTGCATGAGCACTGCCTCATTAATGTGTGCTGAACAGAAGAGGCGACAGATATTTACTACACAAAAGCGATCCACTGGGCTGGATGATATCCCAGCAAGATTTTTAAAGGATGCTGCAGATGTTATGGCTCCAATTTTAACATGCATTGCTAATCTCTCTTTAGAAAATGGTATTGTTTTCATCTTATATGATGGTAGCCTTCATCGTTTCATCATTTCATTAAGATTATTTAAAAAAAAAAGGAAACAGATATGATCCTGGAAAAATAACGTCCAATGTTCATTCTTGCTGTGGCCTCAAAATTATTAGAAATTTAGAAATTTCAGTCAGGATTTCCTTCAAAAAAAAAGTTTGATGCAATAAATCACACCATATTTTTGAAGAGTGAAGTGTCATGGGTTTTACCAGTAAAGTGATAGCCGGGTTTCACTCTCATTTGTTGGGAGATTTAAGAGGGTAGAGATCGATGGGGGTCTGAGGATAAATTAATTAAACATAGAGTCCCCCAGGGAAGTGTTTTAGGTCCTCTCGTATTTCTTTTAACGAAATGCAATTAGTATGGGATTGTAATATGTTCTTAAATGCTGAAAATTCTGCTTTGTTAATTTCATTCTAAGAATGTTAGTAATATTCCAATGTATTTAGGAAAGAAGCTTTGTAAGATAAGAGACTGGTTTCTGAAAACAAACGGATGTTGGTTTTTTAAGTAAAACGAAATTCATACATCCCCTTTAATCATTGACAGATACCTTCACTGGTGTAAAGGTAGTAAAAAAGCATTATCAATAATTTATGAACAACTACCAACCGTTACTTCCCCTCCACAAAATGTTTTAATGAAGAGTGGGAAAAAAATTTGGAGAGGAAATTTTCGAAAAAAAAAATGTGGCAATAAGGTTTGGAGGATACTAATAAACACTCTATTAATTTTAGACATTGATCGATTATTCAGTTTAAAATAATTAATATGTTACATTATTCAAAGAAAAAGTTAAATAGAATCTTCCAAATTATTTCACCTCTTTGTGACAAATCTATTTCACAGTTTTATTTTTTGTTCTAAGATACAGAATTATTGGAATGGAATTTTTGAAGTGCTTTCCGAGGTGTTGAATTTGCAATCGGATCAAATCCTTTTAATTCTGAGATTCTCAGAACAAACACATTTGTTGTCAAATACACAACATAAATTACTCTCATACTGTTCAACTACTGCCAAGAAGCTACTGCTACCACTACTTTAAAAAAAACGAAATCCCCAACATGTAAATTGCAGCTTGGAGAAATTACCTCTATGATACGTTTGGAGAGAATTAGATACTATTTGAAAAGAAAACTTGAACAATTTGACAAAATTTGGAATCTTTTTATCTGTTACCTTGTGGAATAATGCATCAAAAAAAACCTTGTGGAATAATGTATCATTTCTGTAATGTTTTAATATGCTTTGTCATCATACTCTGTTATTCAAACTGGTCTTTGTTGGCTTGTTGTGTGGGTGGGTTTTTATCATGATTTCATATTGTTTTTTTTCTTTTTTCTGTCTTTATTTTTAATTTGTTTTTATTTTATTTATATGTGGACAAAATATGTAAACAGAGAATCCTTTTCTTTCTGAATCTGTGTCTTCAATAAAATGTATTTGACAAAAAAATAAATAAATAAAAATCCATATTAATTGTGTCAAAAAAAGAATTTAAGGTCATTAAGATGTCTGTTCAAATGAGGGGTTGTCTAATCTCAAATCAAAATACTGTAAACTATCTTAGATGTGTCCTTGACAATGATCTACATATGATCTCTGTAAGTGGTGTCAGCATGGCTGTGAAGTTTCTGAGTAAGGATAATGCCAAAACAAAATTTCTTGGTAGAAATGTTAATTTTCTTACAAAAAAATTTAAATGTCTTGCGTCATGCTTAGATTTTGTTCATTTTGAATATGCATACAGCACATTGCCTGGATTTGTCCTGAGGGAGGCTAAGCAAATTACAAAAATCACAGAATAAAGCAATAAGGCTAGTTTTAGTGTTTGATTGTTTTACCCATGATGATGTTTCCCATTTCAAGCACCTTGATTGGCTCTCTAAAGAAAGCAAATTTGAGCAAATCAAAAATAAAAGCTGTACATACATGTATTATAATAAAGCACCCTCTTATCTTTATCAAAGGTAAAACAAGCAACATTGAAATAAAACTACAGACAAAATCTTATGGATATTACATTATGTCAATTTAAGACTGCGTATGCCCATCAGTCTTTTAATTATTCTTGGGCATTATTTTGGTATAAGTGGATATTAAGGTTTGGCAAATGTGATTGGATTTAGTTTAAATGTAAAAGCTGACTCTTACGCAGAAAAGCGTGTTGATGGATTTTACAGAATGTTTTATAATGTAGGCTCATAGTGTACCTGTTATCAGCAGTAGCTTAATCTGTACTTTACTGTACATCAAGGACAACAAGTTTGGCTTTGAAAACTTTATTGTAAGAAAGAAGAAAGAAACAGATCTGTATTATATGAAAGAACAGCAGAAAACAAGCACTGCACAAAATAGAAAACAAACAGATCTTATGGTTGCCATAGATTCTGAAATCTTTTATTGATTAGATGCACTAAAAAGTCACATGTGACTGCGACAAAGATTGCTAAACTGTTATTTATGTGTGTTTTTAATTCTGAATTCAAATACAAATGAGCTACACGCAGCAATGTATGCACTGGGGATAATAAATCCATTAAAATATTTATATGGAGAAAGACTTTAATTGAATAATAATGGAGAGTGTTAGCAGTGCTTGAGGGCAGTTGTAACATTTGAACCTACTAAATCTCAAGTACGTGCACTGAAAAATATTAATGATATGTGACTGTGTTACAGAATAGGGTTTCTCTTTAACATGATCCCAATTAATGAGCTGTGCGGAAATGTACACATTTAAAAAAAAATAATTAAGTCTAGGGTTTATGTATAAAATGAACGCCTCAGCATAGTTTGCATATGAAGGATCATTATGCATTCTGTTTATTTTTCTGTATTGTTTGATACATAACCTTAGATTATGTATTTTATAAATGAATTGTTTATAATTAAGGACTATTATTAACTGTGTTTCTCTGAATGTAAAAGGCTGATTGGTTGTTTGAACACATCAAATCATACTAAATTTGTTGTGTTTTCAGCATGACATACAGTATCTCCATGGCTTCATGGTTTCACGGCTACTGAAAACAAATTCTCATGCGCTACTTAATATCATCCCGCCTGGTTCAGCCATGATACAGCAGCAGAGTTTCTTGACTATTATGCCAGAATGTACATTTCCCAGAAATTTGGTCTAGAAAATAATTACAATGTAATTACAGAAGACTTGAGGTTTAAATAGGACAATTATCAATTTTTTTATTTTTTTTACACAAAATCCTAATGGTCTAACATCTTGACTGTCAATCCACACTACCACCAGTGTGCAGCATTCACTTGGATGATGTGACAGCAGCCACAGGACAATGGTGCCAGTGCGCTCACCACACACCAGCTATTGGTGGAGTGAAGAGAGAGTCAAGTGATGGAGCCAATTCAGTGGATGGGGATGATTGGGAGGCCATGATGGGTAAGAGCCGATGGGGGCAATTTGGTCAGGACACTGGGGTTGAGTCTTTTCGAGAAGTGCCATGGAATTTTCAATGACTACAAAGAGTCAGGACCTCGGTTTAACGTCTCATCGGAAAGACGGCTCTCACTGACAGTATAGTGCCCTCTTCACTTTACAGGGGAATTACAAATCACACAGACTGCAGTTTAAGTGCCCCCTGCCGCCTCACTAACACTACTTCCAACAGCAACCTAGTGTTTCCATGTGGTCTCTCATGTAGGTACTGACCAGGCTCAGCCCTGTTTAACTTCGGTGAGTAACCGGTCTTGGGCTGCAGGGTGATATTGCTGCGACTGTTCCTTTAAGTTCCTTATTTATTACAAAATACCACTGCTTATGCAAAACTCTTAATTGTTTACTTCCTCAGTCATTTAATAACCAGAAATTAATGTTAGCTCCTGTTTAGATTAAGCCTCTTATGAAGATTTCTAATGACACCTGTGAAGAGATGATGACATAACTGTCAGGGTTCTGTCTTATTTTTATTTAATTCTTAGCTTTGTGACAGAAATCTGACATTCTCTTGTTTGTTTTGTTTTCTTGAGTGCATTGGTTTGAGTTTGCTTGAACCATGTACTCTTTTCTGTGTTCTTGTGAGTGCACCGCGTCGAGTTATCTTGAGCTGCGTACTAATGTCTGTAATTTGTTGTGTGTGTGTGTGTGTGTGTGTGTGGGGGGGGGGGGGGAGGGGGGGGGGGTTGTGTTGCAGCTGAATGCCTTAATTTGTCTTTTGCATTGGTTCTTGTTTATTGTCTGTGTGCTTTTGTTTTGTGTTAGCACATGGCTTGTGTTGTCTCTATACCCATGTGCTCATTTGTCAATTAGTCAGACCTCGCCTGTCTTGTTACCTGTTTATTTTGTTAATTTGTTTCACCTGAACTCCCCGTTTTGGGTTTTGTTTGCTCATCTGTTTATTCTCCCAGTTTGCTTTTGTCTGTGCTGATTTGTTTCTTATGTTATGTGTACAGTAGTTTGATTCATGTCTATTTTTCTGCCCAGTTTGGTTTTATTTTGTTTTACTTAAAACGACTAATTACCCTACCATAATTTTTTGGTTTGTTTGTTTTTTCAGCCCTGTATGCGATTCTCTCGACTCTGTGTCCAGTTTTTTGTTCCTAATTAATAAAGTTTATTTTTTATTGTTGATCTGCATCTGGGTTCTGTCCACACACCTGACAATAACCTGTGAGGACCTCATACAGTTGAAGTCAGAATTATTAGCCCACCTTTGATTTTTTTTTTCTTGTTTAAATAATTCCCAAATGATATTTCTCTTATGGAGAAAGTCTTATTTGTTTTATTCCGGCTAGATTAAAAGCAGTTTTTAATTTTAAATTTTAAACACCATTTTAATTAACAAAATTATTAGCCCCTTAAGCCATTTTTTTTCTATAGTCTACAGAACAAACCATCGCTATACAATAACTTAATAATTACTAATTACTCTAACCTGCCTAATTAACCTAGTTAAGCCTTTAAATTTCACTTTAAGCTAAATAGAAGTGTCTTGAAAATATCTAGTAAAATATTATTTACTGTCATCATGGCAACGATAAAAGAATCGTGTTGAGAAATGTGTTGAGAAAATCTTCTCTATGTAAAACAGAAATTTGGGAAAAAATATACATGGGGCCTAATAATTGAAGGTGGGCTAATAATTCTGACTTCAACTGTATGTCATCATTTATAAATAAACACACAAAATAAATTATGTTTTCATATGCCGTTATCACAATCACTTTTTTTTAAATCACGTGCTTTCAGCGCAGACGAGGAAAGTGTGCAGGCGCGCTTGTGAAACTCAGACAGAGCGGATTTCGGACCGCGTTGCCTAGCATCCATCTGGCAAATCTTCGCTCTCTACCCAACAAAATAGACGAACTCATTCTGCTCTCTCAGACAAACAGGGATTTTCTGCCTTCAGCTGCTCTGTGTTTCACGGAAACCTGGCTGAACAACACCATACCGGACAACGCGCTTCACCTACCGGGCTATCAGCTGTTCAGAGTGGATTGCGACGAAGAATCAACGCGGAAATTGCGCGGTGGCAGGACGTGCTTTGACATCAATGAAAGATGGTGTTCAGATGTAACAGTTTTAAAGAAGATGTGCTGTCCAGATCTCGAAGCACTGTTTATTAACTGTAAGCTTTTTTACTCCCCGCGCGAGTTCTGCTCGTTCATCCTTGTCAGTGTTTACATTCCTCCGCTCGCGCACGCGAGCCTGGCGATACAGAAACTAGCTGATCAGATCACGGTGATAGAGCAACAACACCCGGACTCTGTTTTAATCATTCTCATGGATTTTAACAAAGCAAAGCTATCCCGTGAACTGCCAAAATATAGACAGCATCTTACATGTCCCACAAGAGACAGTAATATATTGGATCACTGCTCCACCACAATAAAGGATGCGTACCGCTCCGTCGAACGAGCAGCTTTGGGACACTCTAACCATTGTTTGATTCATCTCATTCCAACCTACAGGCAGAAACTGAAAACAGCCAAACCTGTATTAAGATCTGTGAAAAGATGGATAACGAAACAGAGCGGGATCTACAAGCCTGTTTCGACCTCACTGACTGGAGTGTTTTTGAAGCTGCTGCAAACGATCTGGATGAGCTCACAGAGACTTTAACATCTTATATCAGTTTCTGTGAAGACGTGTGCATTCCTACCAGGACTCATCTCACTTACAACAATGACAAACCATGGTTCACTGTAAAACTCAGACAGCTACGTCAGGCCAAGGAGGTTGCTTACAGGAATGGGGAGAGAGCCTTGTATAAGCAGGCCAAATACACACTGGAAAAGGAGATCAGAGTCACAAAAAGGAACTATTCTGAGAAACTAAGGAGTCAGTTCTCTTCCAGCGACTCACCATCCATGTGGAAAAGTCTGAAAAACATCACAAACTACAAGACACCATCCCCCAGCACTGTAGACAATGAACGCCTTACAAATGACCTGAATGAGTTTTACTGCTGGTTTGAGAAAACCCCCCACACCCACTCTGAACTGCTCTTCACACCACCATTAACACCTCCACCAACCCCGCCTACCCCATACCTGCACTTTAGTTCAGTGAAGAGGAGGTGCGCCAGGTCTTCCGGAAACAGAAGAGGAAAAAAGCACCAGGCCCAGATTTTATAACACCAGCCTGTTTAAAATCCTGTGCTGACCAACTGGCCCCCATCTTCACCCTGATCTTCAACAGATCACTGGAGCTGTTTGAAGTGCCCTCCTGCCTCAAACGCTCCACCATCATCCCCATCCCAAAGAAACCCAAACTTACAGAACTAAATGACTACAGACCGGTGGCACTAACATCTGTGGTCATGAAGTCTTTTGAAAAACTGGTGCTGGCCCACCTGAAGGAAATCACTGAATCCTCACTGGACTCTCTTCAGTTTGCCTACAGAGCAAACAGGTCTGTGGATGATGCAGTAAATATGGGACTGCATTATGTTCTGCAACACCTAGACAGACCAGGGACCTATGTGAGGATCTTGTTTGTTGACTTCAGCTCGGCGTTAAACACTATAATCCCAAAACTTCTCCTGCCCAAATTAACTCAGCTCTCTGTGCCCACCTCTGTCAGTGGATCAACAGCTTCCTAACGGACAGGCAGCAACTGGTGAAGCTGGGAAAAATTTCATCTAGTATCCGCACTATCAGCACTGGCGCCCCCCAGGGGTGCGTCCTCTCCCCACTGCTCTTCTCCCTGTACACGAATGACTGCACATCAAAAGACTCCTCTGTGAAGCTCTTAAAGTTTGCAGACGACACCACACTTATCGGCCTCATTCAGGACGGTGACGAGTCTGCTTACAGACAGGAGGTTAAGGAGTTGGCTGTCTGGTGCAGTCACAACAACCTGGAGCTCAACACGGTTAAAACAGTGGAGATGATAGTGGACTTCAGGAGAAACCCCCCTGCTCTCCCCCCACTGAGCATCATGGACAGCATTGTGGCAGCAGTGGAGTCATTCAGGTTCCTAGGCACCACCATCTCTCAGGACCTGAAGTGGGACACTCACATTGACTCCATTGTCAAAAAAGCTCAACAGAGGCTGTATTTTCTTCGTCAGCTGAGGAAGTTAAACCTCCCAAAGGAGCTGCTGAAACAGTTCTACACCTCCATCATTGAATCAGTCATCTGCACATCAATAACTGTCTGGTTTAGCTCAGCTACTAAATATGATCTCCAAAGACTACATCGAATAGTTCGGACTGCTGAGCGAATCACTGGTACAACCCTTCCTACTCCCCAAGAACTGTACTTATCCAGAGCGAGCAGAAGGGCTGCCAAAATCACTCTGGACCCCTCACACCCAGCACACTGCCTCTTTGAACTGTTACCTTCTGGTCGACACTACAGAGCACTGCGCACCAGAACAGCCCGACACAGAAACAGTTTCTTCCCTCAGGCAATCCATCTCATGAACACTTGATAATAATAATTGCAGAACCCACATCACTACTTGCCATACACTTTTATACACATATACACTTATTTAACAACACACTTTACATGCCAATTTGCATATAACAGCTGCACATATAACGTTGTATATAGTAATAAACACGTACATACACTTGTCAATTTGTATATTTGCACTCACTACTTACTTCTATTTTTTTTAAATATATATTTATTATCTGTTTTTGTGCTGTCTCTGTTATCCTGTTGCACTGTAGAAGCTCTGTCACGAAAACAAATTCCTCGTATATGTGAACATACCTGGCAATAAAGCTCTTTCTGATTCTGATTCATTTCAGTTCTAATACCAACATTTATTAACCTTCTATCCTAGAACTGTAAAATTCTGTCACATAGACTTTGGCATAGCTCCTTCTGATAATTGCTCTTGAAACGCATCTTTTCCGTAAACCTACATTACTTTAAGACATTATGTCTTGAAAAAGTGCTTTATGAACAAACATGAACTAAAATGAACTGAAGGCACAGTGGTTAGCATTGTTATCTCACAGCATAAGGACCCTGGTTTGAGTCCTGGCTGGGCCTTGAGGCTTTTCAGTGTGCAGTTTACATTTTCTTCCATTTACCCCAGAAGCCAAAAACACAAGGTGTAGGGGAATTGGATAAACTAAATTGGACGTAGTGTATGAGTGTGTTTGAATGAGAGTGTGATTGTTTTCCAGCACTGGGGGATATCATAAGGTTTACACATGCCAATGTAATTAGTATATTTCATTAGTTCATTCCACTATAGCAACCCCTGAAAAAAACAATGAGTGTGTAAGTTAGTAAATCGAATATCAAGTAACCCCTTCCCATTCCCCTACTTATTTTCTCAAAGTTGTATACTGTGGCAACATGTAAACACTCCAAAAAGGGAACAATTTGTTCAACAATGTAGTGCAGAGTGGATAGGGCAGAGTTGCTTTCCAGCAGTTGTCTCCAGGCTGTCTGAACTTCTGCTGTGCCAAAAGGCTCCTTAGAGGATGAACCAGGCAGCTGGTCAGAAGGGTCTTCAAAGGATTTTTAGAAAGCTGTCATCATCTGAGGAGCTGTGTAGATTACACAATATCCAACATTTGGTCTTACGGAAAAAAAACTGAAAGCATCAAGTCTATTGATGACTCTTTTGCAACTGGAATGCAGACTTAGATCATATAAAATATAAAAATATAAATATATTTGCTTGTGAAAAATTGTATCTTGTACTTTCTCTCCAAATGATTCAAGATATGCATTGTGTGTCCTCCCTTAAAGTGGAAATGCAGAACAATGTGTCCCAACAGGCAAGATATATTTATCCTTTTCTGATGAAGATTGGAATGTGATTAGCTACTTGTCAGACATACTCACATACCATAGTAACCTATTTGTATAGAGTGCAGATTTAAACAGGTTTTTTAAATTTCCCTCATTAATGATCCCCCTAACACATCTCTCATAAATTATTACTGGCATCATGGGGAACAAACAAAAAGCTAACTCTAACACTCAATCATTCTTTCATATGTTAATGTGCAAGATTCATTAGCATACATATAATGTTCTGCCTCTAACAAAGGTAGGACTGGGTACCAAAACCCTGTGCCAATATGGCATTGGTACCTACTGTATAAGCCCAGTGTGTACTGAATCACAACACAGATTTTGTGTTTCATTTCAGTGCCATTTATATGCCTGAGCCTGTTAATGAAATTAAGGGTTCAGTAAACAGAGGTCTGGAAGTTTACTTCTTCATAATGAGAAATCAACAGGTTACATTTTAAATCAGTGATATATAATAAGTGTTTGATTTTCCTAACCATCATTACAATGTATGAGCAGTTCGACAGCAATTAGCACAGACATGTTGAGCCATGATGGGATTAATAAAAATTAAATACTGTTACTAAAAATACAATGCTTTTTAACAATGACAACTTTTCTGAAAAGTACAGACACAGCAAATTATTTCATTATATACTGTGAATTAGAAGGTAACATTAGACTTCTCACAAAAGGTATTGTTTTTTCCAACTATGGAAAGTCAATGGTCACAGTTTTTTAGCTTTCTTTAGAAAAGGTTCTTTAAAAAGGTTTGGAACCACTTGAGGGTGAGTTACTCTAATAGTTACCCTAACACTAAAATAATGTATTGATAAAAGTTGAGTCATGTATTTACAATAAATGAGTATTTTAGCAAGACAGCAATTCACTTTTTTAAGATTTGAAAAAAGTAATATAATCATAATTGTAAGTTTTAGAAAATTATTTCTGCCCATTTGTGAGTGTAATGATGACTTGGTAGTTGAGAGACCCATTCGCAGCCTTGCAGCCAAATACAGACATATTAAAGTTAAAGGGCAACTCAAAATCAAAGTGAATACCAGGCAAGGATCAGGGAAGGCAGCCAGTCGTAGAAAAAAATGCAAGGGTGAGAAAACACAAGGGAAAATGTTCAGTAATGATAGCAAGGCAAATCAAGCCTTTGCAAAGTTTGTAGGGGAATGAGGAGTATATATATATATATATATATATATATATATATATATATATATATATATATATATATATATATATATATATATATACACACACACACACAGTTGAAGTCAGAATTGTTAGCCCCCCTTAATTATTAGCCCCCTGTTTATTTTTTTCCCCAGTTTCTGTTTAACGGAGGGAAGATTTTTTTTCAGCACATTTCTAAACATAATAGTTTTAATAACTCATTTCTAATAACTGATTTATTTTAGCTTTGCCATGATAGACAGTAAAATAAATTTTTACTAGATACTTTTCAAGACACTTCTATACAGCTTAAAGTGACATTTAAAGGTGTAACTAGGTTAATTAGGTTAACTAGGCGGGTTAGGGTAATTAGGCATATATATATATATATATATATATATATATATATATATATATATATATATATATATATATATATATATATATATATATATATGTGTGTCCAAAAAAAACGCTGGTTTGAGTCCTAGACGGGCAAGTTTGTATTTCTGTGTGAAGTTTGCATGTTCTACCCGTGTTTACATATCTGTTTCCTCCAGGTGCTCCGGTTTCCCTCACAGTCCAAAGACATGTGGTATAGGTAAATTAAATAAACTAAATTGGCCATAGTGTGTGTGTGTGCGTGTGTGTGTGTGTGTGTGTGTGTGTGTGTGTGTGTGCGTGTGTGTGTGTGTGTGTGTGTGTGTGTGTGTGTGTGTGTGAAATGGGTATTTTTGCAGTACTGGGTTGTGGCTGGAAGGGCATCCACTGCGTAAAACATATGCTGGAATAGTTGGCGGTGAAACCTCTGAAATAGAGACTAAGCTGGAGGAAAATGAATGAATGAATGAATGAATGAATGAATATATAGATCTGTGCCACCCTGACACTTGAATCTCATTTACCAGGTATGCTTCCTCGCCCTCAACACAGATAGTCTGGTGCATCCGCTCCTCAGCTCCCTATGCTATCTCCTCTCTCAGACCATCAGCAGGTTTGAGCAATGACATGTGGAAAGTGGAAGAAATACGATAATTATTAAATCACTTTAAATGGAATTGTTCTGGAGTAATTTGTTGTACGATTTGAAATGGACCTAGATACGTGGGACTAAGTTTACGGCAGGGTCAAGTCTGAGATGGAGATATCTGGTGGACAGCCAGTCCCAGGCTGGGAATATATGTGGTTCCAGGTCTTCGATGTGTATTGACTTGTTATTGCTGTCTTCTGACAGCTCGTTGTAAGTGTGTGTGTGCTCTATCCTAGACCTTCTCCCTCTACTGAAGCCATTCGATGACTGCTGGTAGTTTGGTTGGTTCTCCAAACCAAGGGAAGAGGGGTGGCTGATATCCTAACATACATTTAAATGGAGTTATGCCTGTAGCGTTCTTAATCATGGAATTTTGTGCATATACGGGCTATAAGATAACGACTCTTCTTTTCAATTATGAAAATAGTATTGGAGGAAGCAGATGATCTCTTGATTGAGTCTTTCAGTTTGACCATTGGATTGGTGGTGAAATTTTGAAGTGAGACTCACATTGATTTTTAAATTCCTGCAAAAGGCTACCCATACCCAAGAAGTGAATTGAGGGCCTTGGTCAGACACTATGTTGTTGGGGAGTCCAAAGAACTTAAATAGTTGATTGCAGAGGATCTCTGCAGTTTCAAAAGCGATGGGCAGTTTAGGTAGTATAATTAGACAAAAAGCGTCAAAGCATTCAATCACAGTCAGTATGGATGATGGGGTAAATCAGTAATAAAATCTAGCAATGTGGGACCAGGAGTGATGTGATATGGGTAAATGCTGCAACAGAGCTGTAGGGGGTTGATGTGAGGATTTGGATCCTTGGCAGGCTGAACATCTCCTTTAATGATGTCCTTGACAGAAACAGTTTGAGAGAAGATTTATGGCTGCTGTCATACTAGGTTTACTAAAACTAGGATTGCTGTGAACCTGGTCTATAAGGCATTTTCGAAGATGAGCAGGGACAAATATACGATTGTCAGGACACCGGAACAGAGGAGGGTAATCATCATTGGCGTTGTTATTCTTGGTTATGATGTCCCATTCTACTAGGGCAAGAACATTTTTGGGGATAATGAGGCTAGTAGAGGTACTGTGGTCATTCTTCTCATCCAATCACAAGAGGGCATTTGCTTTACCATTCTTGTTGCCAGGTCTGTAGGTGGCAACAAAGTAGAAGTAATTAAATAAGTGACGGGGGTTTAGTCACTTAGCTGAACGAAGTTATTTAAGGTTTTTGTGGTCAGTTAAGATGGTGAAGGGGTGAGCTGCTCACTCCAGCCAATGGCACCACTATTCTAATGTCAGTTTTATGGCTAGGAGTTCCTAGTTCCTCTGTTCCCTACATCATAGTTATGTTCTGCAATTTTGTGAGAATAAGACACAGGGATATATCTTGGCTGGATTTCCTTGACATTGGGATAGAATGGCTCTTACACCAGAACTGAAAGCATCGACCTCGACAATGAATGGTTCCTTCAGAATTGGGATGACGAAGATTTGGTGCTATGATGAATTTGATTTTGAGTTCACTGAAGGCCTGTGTAGCTTCCAGGGGCCAGGAAAGTCTTAAAGTAGTACGTTTAGTCATATTGATTAAAGGACCTTAAAAGAAAGTCTTATACAGTTTTCAGGGTAATAGTAGCTTTAAAGTGTCTTCTACCCAAATGGTCTCTGCAGCCAGTGTGACAAATGTTACAGCGAACTTAGCAGCTAAAATATTGCCCTGGTTTAGCTTCAGCAGCTTGTCTTGTGCCCCCTTGCCATCAGCGGATTAATCAAATACTTTTCAGATTTAAGTGAGAAAACTTTTAAAGGTGGTTAGATAATTCTCAATATATAGCACTGCTGTTGCCCAATCCAAAGCTCAGTCAGTGAGTAATGTGCATACAAAAGCAATGCAATTGGCATCACTGGGATATAACTGTGGCTGTTGGTTAACAAACAGTTTGCATTGCATCAAAAACACCTTGCATTGTGCTGGGTGCCATCACATTTCTCTGAAAAGGCTAATCAGGGACTTACAGTAGTCTTGACAGGGTTGATGTGTCATTCAGGAGGTGGAACCAAACTAGCTGGGCTGCTAGCGAGTGGCCCTGTTGGGAGCTGTTGCATAGCTTTCACAAGTTCCTCCATCAGAGTGGTAAGGAGGTGTACTGTATTTGCTGTTGATGTGCGGCAAGCTGGTTGGCTTGGGAAGTGAGTTTGCTGGACCATTGTTCCATAGCTGCTGGATCTGGTGGTGGCATAGTCTTCTGTAATGATGACTCAGTAGTCAAAAAATCCATTTGCAGTCTTTAATAAACAATAGATCAAAGACAGACATGTCAAAGTTAAAGGGCAATCCAAAATCAAAGTACAATATCAAGCAGGGGTTGGGGCAGGCAGCAAACAGTCAAAGAAGATAAACAATGCAAGGGTCAAAAAACACAAGGAAAAACGCTCAGTAATAAAAGCAAGGCAAATCAAGACTTCAAATCAAGTTCATAGGGGAATGAAGAGTATATAGCGCTGTAGATGGGAAACAGCTAGATCCATAATTAGTTTTAGGTTTGAAGGATTCTGGGGATTGAGTCCAAATGAAACCCGACTAGAATTTGGGCGATGGCTCTCTTTGTGCGAGAGGGAGAGAGCAGGGGTCTCATTTACAACAGTGATGTCTAAAACTGTTTTCCTATTTTAATTATATTTCTGGTCTTAGCTGGTCAGGCTGGGAGATGACCAGCTAAAACCAGCTTGACCAGCCTAGCCAGTCTGGGAGCCCAGCCAAAACCAGCTATGTCCAGCTAAAACCAGGCTGGTCAAGCTGGTTTTAGCTGGTAATTTTCCAGCCTGACCAGCTAAGACCAGGCTGGAAAAGGCTGTAAACCAGCCTGGAAGTGGCCAAAACCCCTCTAAAACTAGGCTGGTCAACCAGCTAAAACCAGCCAACCAGCTTAGGCTGGTTTCAGCAGTTTTTTTTCAGTAGGGAAGAAGCCATAGTCATTAAGACCAGGATGATAAATATGATATTTAAAGAGCCCATATTATGGGTTTTTGAAAATGCCCTTCCATGTAGTGTGTAACATAGCTCTAAGTGAAGTGAAATATCCAGCTAAGGCTTAAATCTGTAAGTGTACAGTGTTTAAAACTATTGATTCATCTATAAAAGATTCGACTCATAGTGCTTCAAACGAGTCGTCTTGATAACGAGTCATTAGGTGTTTCGCGATTACGCAGCTACGAAACACAAGTAGTTGGGCGCGCAAACCCGGGAGATTTGAAACCTGCGGCCCCGCCCACTAACAGAAAAAAAAAGTCTCACACACACACAGAGACACACACAGAGAGACACCGGTCGAATGAAGTCATGCTGTGCAGATGGATATTATGGACAGTCTAATCAAAGATGAAACATCAGCAATATAGCCCAGCCTTGAGCAGTTCTGAGTGTTTCTGAAAACTATATGCTTTCAAAGAAGACTTCTTCAGTTTGTTAAAGGAAGGATCAGTATAGACTGTCAGAACATGGATCAGTGCATCATGAATCAGTTTCTACCCCCATTTCACAAGTGTAAGTACGTGCGATTAAAACTGTTGCCTCGTTTACTCTAGCTTGCACATGATGTATTTAGTTGTGTTTTGTTACTTGTAACCGCGTGTACTGTATCAGGTTAACTCTTTATATTCCCATATCGCGTGTAAAGCCACGTTGAAAACGCGACGCGTGCCACTTTGATTACGGATCGTCAGCTGTTTACACACATGCAACGGACAAGTTTCAAAATATTTCAGCTCAATATTATTGTCTCCTCGTGTGTGTAACGCACGGGTATTCGCGGATATAACTGAGCGCCGCTCCTCTATGGACGCGCCGGCCCTGTGTGTGTGTGTGTGTGTGTGTGTGTGTGTCTGTGTCTCCTCGTGTGTGTAACGCACGGGTATTCGTGGATATAACTGAGCGCCGCGCCGCGCCCTCTCTATTCAGCCGCTCCTCTATGGACGCGCCGGCCCTCTGTTTGTGTGTGTGTCTCCTGGTGTGTGTAACGCGGATTCGCGGTAATTCACGGATATAACTGAGCGCCGCGCCCTCTCTATTCAGCCGGTCCTCTATGGACGCGCAGGCCCTGTGTGTGTGTGTGTGTGTGTGTGTGTGTGTGTGTGTGTGTGAAAAGAGCAAGAAGACTGTGACCTCCTCGCCAGTTCTTGGACTTTTTGCTCAATAAAATAGTTAGTCGTCAGTATTTTCTAGTCCATCGTCTGTGTTTACATTCACCCACTGGCAGCCAAAATCCACTATGAAGCGTGTATGCACTGTGACTACTTTTATATTGTAGATTAGCAGCTGGGCATTTCACTCTTGCGCTGAAGCCTTGTCTGTGTCGACCAATCGCAGCAGGCTGTCATCGGTCCAATTAGCGCAGATTAGCTTCGCGCTGAGGAGGGGTTTGGGAACAAATGAATCGCTGAACGATTCATATGGGAGTCGCTGGGATAATTAGGTAAAAATAAATGCAGATTATAAGACCATCAAAGTGTTTTTTGACCTTGCATGCATATTAGACTGTTGTTGGAGACCCTTACAACCTAAATATGACCCTATTTCATGTATAATATGGGCTCTTTAATTACATTCATTTGATGAGTATCATTTGACAAAAAAGTATGATTTAACAAAACATGTGATTTCTTTGGCAGAGTGCCCATCTATAGCTTAAATTGAAGATTTGCAGATCCAGCTATGGCTGCCAAGGACAATGACAGGGACGGAACTTACCCCCCTGGACAGGGCCAAGCTGGTGGTGGTGGGGAGGATGGTGGATAAATGTCTGCATCAGTATTTGCAACCAAATTAATGAAATGAATGGGCAACTTATATATTGCTTGAGTCTCGTGGCTATTGGTTGGAACGGACTGTGATGAGGGACGTGACATTGTGTCTTCCTGGTAAAACTAGTGCTAAAAGCTACATTTCTAGTGCAGTGATCACCCCCAGATACAGCCAGAGAGTGAGACTGGCAGAGGCAAATAAATAAATATATACATAAATAGTTTAGAAAGAAATAAAATCATTCATGCATAGTTGTTTAGATTTTGATTATAGTTTGAACTGATATATTTTTGTATAAAAGCATCTAGCCTATTACATGAATCCATTTAATGTAAATGTAAAATGGTGGTTGTTTTGCACTACTTTGGAAACAGTTCTGTGTGTAACACTAAAGTGTGATCAATGATGGGGTCAATATTTGCCAAAGTTTCCAGTAAAACTAGTTCCCCTTCGGATGGGGAACTCCAATGCTATGTGGAAACTTCCACTATGGGGATTTCGTCAGAATCCAATCATCTGAAAGAGTATAAAAACGGGCCAATGAAATGCCAATGAGTTGGCAGCGTCAGCGTGCACAGCTGGCGTCAATGACAATCAGTCATGCTATAAAGACGCAGCCAGTGCCATGCTCGACATCCTTTCGCTTTCAGAGCCTTTCACGAAGCTTCTGAGAGAGTCTTTGAGGGTATCTCCAACCTGTGTCTACAGAGAGAGATCGAGAAGCAGCTTCTCCCGGTCCAGAGCGCGTATACGCAGTGGCAGATAGTCGAGCTGGGTATTTCTCCCTTGCCTGGCGTCCTTTGGGTCCGGTCCTCCAAGAGCGGTTTGTATATAGGAAAAAAGCTTTCCTAAAAGAGCAACACGGTCGTGCAGCGCGTCTTTTTCAAGACGTCACTCCGACCGTGCGTTTCTGGATGCGGTGGTTTCCCATCCCCGGATGATGGGCACGAGCACAGCGTTTCATGTCTGGGGGTCCAGCATGTTAATGCGGTGCTCGCGGGCAGTGCATGCCATCACTGATGTCATGTCTGTTGTGCAGTTAAGATCGCGGCTCGCTCTTGCAAAAGAGCCACCCACCCCAGTTGTCCCCCGCACTGCGGTTGGCACTCGGGCAGATCTGAGGGTTTCAGTGGGAGTAAATCCGCCGCCCCCGGGCCGCGGACCTCTCGCTCCTCCACGCGCTCCATCCAAGCTTCAGGTGAAGAGAAGCGCTCCGTCCTTGGATGGTCGCTCTCTCACCTGATGACACCGGGGGTCAGATGTCCATCGCTGCATCGGAGGATGGGCTGTCATTGTCTGATGAGGATTCGAGCCCGCTCGCTCCCTCCCTCCGGGGTGGAGAGAGCGGCGTTAGCATCTAAAAAGCAGACGTGATGGCCGTGCTTTCTCGGGCTGCTTCGGCCGTGGGTCTGGTGATGGTTTATCCCCCAGCCCCGCGGCCGGACCGACTAGATGGGTGTGATGTGGAGGATATAAGGAGGCAAGACCTTCAAAGCCTCCCGTCCCCTTCTTCCCGGAAGTGCACAGTAAACTCACGCAGTCCTGGGGGCACTTTTTTCTGCCCGATCTGCGTGCGCTTCCATCCTCACCATCCTTGGAGGTTGGGCTGTCAAGGTCTGACGAGGATTCGAACGCGCTCGCTCCCTCCTGGACTTTGAGCGCGGCATCGAATCCAGAAGCAGACTTTGCGGCTGTGCTTCCCCAGGCTGCTTCGGCCGTGGCTCTGGAGATGGTTTATCCCCCAGCCCCGCGGCCGGACCGATTAGAGGGGTGTGATGTGGAGGATGAAGGCGAGACCTTCTAAGCCTCCCCATCCCCTTCTTCCTGGATGGGCACAGTAGGCTCACGCAGTGTGCTGCGTGCGCCTTCCCCCTCACCATGCACGCTATGGCCACCTACCAGCGCTACCAAGCGCAGGCGCTGGCCCGGCTGCGCGAGGATGGTTCTGACCCAGGACTGAGCATGCGCTCCGCACCGCAACCGACTATGCTCTTACAAAAAAAAAAAAAAAAAAAAGTCGGCTGTGTGTGCCCTGGGAAGGACGATGATCACATCCGTGATCCAGGAATGCCACCTCAGGCTAAACCTGGTGATGTGCTTGACGTTGACAAAGTTCGCTTTCTTAACTCACCCATATCCCAGGCTGGCCTGTTCGGCGACACTGGCAGTGAATTCGCCCAGGAATTCACGCCGGTGATAGAGCAGTCGGAGGCGATGGGCGAGGTCTCTATCGGCGGGATTGTATGACCGCTCCCCCCCGCCGAGCCATCCACATCCACTGCTTTTTCGCCGAGGACGCCCGCCCGCAGCTTTGCTTCGCCGCCCCCGCCTGCGCCTCCGGCCACGCGGCTGCGCCAACCATCGCGCAGGCAACCAGCGTCCCCCGCCCAGGGCGCCGCTAAGTTCGGTAAAATGGACCGCGAAGCGTCCCTGAGGCGGGCCATCTGGAGAGGAGGGAATTTGCTCTTTCCCCGCTGGGGGCGGGGCACGTTATTTAAAGGCGTAAAAAAAAAAAAAAAAAAAACGCCATCAAAATCCTCAATGAAAGAGCACTTTTCCCCTCCTCCGGATGTGACAGCCCGAACACTGCCAGTCTGGGACGCTATGCCTTCCAGCTCGCAGGATCGGTGCATTTTGCCAATGGCTCATGGAGCGCGAGAGAACGGTCTCCTTTCTCTCCACTCCCAGCCCCTCTCCTGGAGTTTGAGTGCGAGACGAGAACATCTCCTCTCCTGCTCTTCTGTGGGACCCCAGCGCTCCCCGGATGAGCCCACTCACTCCACGCCGCCCCGCCGCTGGCACGTCAGCGATCGTGCGGGTGGGACCATTTGCGGGGGCTCTGCCTGCCTGGTTAGCGCGGGCCAGTCCATCGCAATGGCTCATCCATACGACCAGACTCGGCTATGCGATTCAGTTTGCGAAACGGCCTCCCAGGTTCACGGGCGACCAGGGTCAGTCCTGCGTCCGCCCCTGTCTTGCGAGAGGAGATTGCTGTCCTCCTGGCGAAGGATGCAATCGAGCCGGCCCTCCAGCCGAGATGGAGCATGGGTTTTACAGCCCGCACTTCATCATTCCCAAAAAAAGAGCGGTGGGCTATGGCCAATCCTATATCTGCACATTTTGAACCGCTGCCTTCACAGGCTGCGCTCCGCAATGCTTACGCAGATGCGCATCACGCGATGCGTTCGTCCTCAGGATTGGTTTGCAGCAATAGATCTGAAGGACGTGTATTTTCATATCTCCACACTTCCACGCCACCGGCAGTTTCTGCGGTTTGCGTTTGAAGGTCGAGCGTGGCAATACAAGGTCCTCCCCTTCGGGCTCTCTCTGTCTCCGCGAGTTTTCACCAAGCTCGCGGAGGGTGCCCTCGCGCCCCTTCGGCTCGCCGGCATCCGCACGCTCAATTATTTCGATGACTGGCTGATTTTTAGCCCACTCTCGGGAGCAATTGATTATGCACAGAGACAAGGTGCTCCGGCACCTCCGCCCGTTGGGGTTTCAGGTCAACTGAGAAAAGAGCAAGCTCGCCCCCGTGCAGAGCATCTCCTTTCTCGGGTTGGAGCTGGACTCGATCACTATGGAGGTAATGCTGAACTTTCTGAGAGAGTTCGACAGGAAAAAAAGTGGTCCCCCTGAAATTATTTCAGAGGCTCCTGGGGCATATGGCATCCGTAGCCGCGGCCACGCCGCTCGGATTGCTCCATATGAGACCACTATGAGACCGGGCATGCTGCTGCGGACCTGTGGAGGGTAACCCAGCTGCATTGGCATATCAACTGCCTAGAGCTGTTGGCAGTGTTTCTCGCTCTGCGCCGCTTTTTACCGGTGCTGAGGGGGCAACACGTGCTGGTCAGGACGGACAGCACGGCCGCGGTAGCGTATTCCATCCGGATGGGGGGTATACGCTCCCGCTGCATGTCTCAGCTCGCTCGCCGTCTGCTCCTCTGGAGTCATACGCGGCTGAAGTCGCTGCATGCTATTCACACCCCGGATGGGCTCAACCGTGCGGCCAACAGGCTCTCACGGCAGCTCCTTCCCCGGGAGAATGGCGACTCCACCCCGAGTCATGCGTAAGTATGCACTCCCCCCAGTGAGCCTACTCGCGCAGTTTCTGTGCAAGGTCAGGGAGGACGAGGGGCAGGTCTTGCTAGTTGCGCCACTGGCCCAACCGGATCTGGATATCAGAACTCTCCCTCCTCGCGACGCCCCCCCCTGGCGAGTTCCTTTGAGAGAGGACCTACTCTCTCAGGGACAGGGCACCATCTGGCACCCTCGCTTAGTTCTGTGGAACCTCCACGTGGGGTCCATAAGACGCGACGAGGAAGACTTAGGTAACCTACCGGTGGCGGTGGTTAATACCATCACTCAGGCTAGTGCACCCTCTACGAGGCATGCCTACGCCCTGGAGTGGAGTCTATTCACTGAGTGGTGCGCTTCTCGCCGAGAAGACCCCCGATCTTGCCAGATCAGTGTTGTGCTTTCTTTCCTTCAGGACAGGTGGAGCAAAGGCTGTCGCGCTCCACCCTGAGGGTTTACGTGGCCACCATCTCCGCTCATCATGATGCGTGGATGGCGGCACCATGGGGAGGCATAACCTCATCATCCAGTTCCTCAGAGGTGCGAAGCGGATGTTTCCACCCCGCCCCCCTCTCATACCCTCTTGAGATCTCGCGGTAGTGCTACGAGCCTACGTTGGGATCCCTTCGAACCACTCGACTCCTTGAAGACAGCTCTGCTGGTCGTGTTGGCATCGGTTAAGAGGGTTAGGTACCTGGAGGCATTTTCGGTCAGTGACTCGTGCCTAGAATTCGGGCCGGCCTACTCTCACGTTGTCCTGAGACCCCGGCCCGGCTATGTGCCCAAGGTTCCTACCACGCAGTTTAAGAATCAGGTAGTGAGCCTGCAAGCGCTGCCCGCGGAGGAGGCAGACCCAGCCCTTTCATTGTTGTGTCCTGTTGGCGCTTTGCGAATATATGTGGACCACACTCAGAGCCTTAGATCCTCTGACCAGCTCTTTGTCCATTACAGTGGTCGGCAGATGGGAAGTGCCGTATCTAAACAGAGGTTGGCCCACTGGATAGTGGATGCCATCTCCCTCGCCTTTGGGCCAGGGTGAGCCGTGTCCCCCGAGGGTGAGAGCGCACTCCACTACGGAGCATCGCATCCTCCTGGGCGTTAGCACGCGGCGCCTCTCTGACAGACATTTGTAGAGCTACGGGTTGGGTGACACCCAATACATTTGCAAGGTTACAATCTGCGAGTGGAGCCGGTTTCCTCAAGGGTATTAGGCAACCCTTGGTGATTGAGGAAACGATTCGGTTGAGGTGTCGAAACACGCTTGCTGCGCCACTCTCCCTAACGCGGAGATAAGTGCGCTTTTTCAGCTTTGTCAGTTAGTTCCCCATTTCTTTGGCGAACCCTGCAGAGTTCCTCCGAGGCCCCCAGCACCTGACTCAGCGGAGGAGTCAGGTGTTGGCCCGTTACGTTGTCGGCATGCCCGCTGGTCAGCCCGCGTTCTGGGTATAGGTGCCTGCTATGTGTGATCCCCGCTGGCGATCCTATACGTTCACTCAGCCACGGTATAGTCCCCCCTTCTAGGGCAGGCTCGTGTCTTCCCTCCCCGCTAACCATCCTTATGCAAGGACTCCCCATCTCTGGGCTAGTCCATAGGTTGTCACCAGGTCTCCCCTCTGGGTAACAGGTGAGCTCCGCAGCGTCCTCCCTATCGGGACTGAACGCTTTCCCAACGTACTGTCGTATCAAAACCTATTTTACTGGGTTATTGCGACTCCCCGAAAAACATAACTGTTCTGAACAGGTAAGTGAGGGCCAGGGGACACGTTGGAAGACTGTGTCTCGGGGCGTTGTAGGTGCGCTCGCTCTACTGCGTGGCACACCCTTCGCCAGGGACGCAGTAAGGTTCTTTCGTTGTGGCGTTTTCCATAGATTTCCCCATAGTGGAAGTTTCCACATAGCATTGGAGTTCCCAATCCGAAGGGGAACGCTACGGTTACTAAAGTAACCCTTCGTTCCCCGAGGGGGGGAACGGAAATGCTATGTTCCTTCGCCACAAAGATTGTCCCTTAGCTGTTGAGCGTGAAAGTCTCTTCAGCTAGAAAAGGATGTCGAGCATGGCACTGGCTGCGTCTTTATAGCATGACTGATTGTCATTGACGCCAGCTGTGCACGCTGACGCTGCCAACTCATTGGCATTTCATTGGCCCGTTTTTATACTCTTTCAGATGATTGGATTCTGACGAAATCCCCATAGTGGAAGTTTCCACATAGCATTTCCGTTCCCCCCCTCGGGGAACGAAGGGTTACTTTAGTAACCGTAGCGTTTTCTTCTTTACTCTGTGTATATGGATAATGATTCTGGTAAAAGGCAGAGACAGAAAGATATCAGGGAAATTAATTATTTTAGGGATAGCATTAAAGAGAAAGCCTTTAATTATTTTGCATGTCCTCAGCCTGAGGATCTATATCTCTTTTTCACTATCATCCACTGTAAAGTCACAAAGAAGCCCTTCCAATCTTCTTCAGCAAAGACATAATGCAGTAAAAGATGATGTTGATGTACTGTGAAGAGTCACACTATTTATACTGTTTTGTTTTGCAAAAAAATTTATTGACCAAAGGTTGATTTGGCTGGGTGTGGCATTTCCTGGCCTGAAATTGTATCTGAATCCCCCCTGTTGATATGGTTATAATTTAAACGTAAATCAATATTTCATACCCACGTAATAAGCACAGGAATCTACAGTTACTGTTCCAGATTGTTATTTCATGAATAGGGTAATTGTTGCCCCAGACTACAATCAAAGCTATCTGGTATCTTTCAAGGTATTGGTATCTCTCAAGTTCACAAAGAGCACTGACAATGAATTGAAATAGATTGATAGAAAATGTCTAATGACAAAAATCTTTATAACATTTTAAAGCTTGCAAGAATGTTTTAGGCTCAATGCATCATACTCTAATAAGAGCAATATAAAAGCAACGAGTGCTTCCCACCGCAGCCTCGATTTCGCTTTTAAAAATGGCGGCCGCGTGAAATCAGTCTATACCTGCCTTTTCTTGAAGCTCATTGCCAGATTATTGTGTGTATTAAAGCCCACGAAAACTATGCTGTTCTACCCCCCTGCTGAAAAAAAACAGCTTAATCCAGCCTAAGCTGGTTGGCTGGTTTTAGAGGGCTTTTGGTCACTTGCAGGCTGGTTTTCAGCCATTTCCAGCCTTATCTTAGCTGGTCAGGCTAGAAAATTACCAGCTAAAACCAGCTTGACCAGCCTGGTTAAGCTAGACATAGCTGGTTTTGGCTGAGCTCCCAGTCTGGCTAGGTTGGTCAAGCTGGTTTTAGCTGGTCTTCTCACAGCCTGACCAGATAAGACCAGGCTGGAAATGACTGGAAACCAGCCTGGAAGTGGCAAAAACCCCTCTAAAATCAGCCTGGTTGACCAGCTAAAACCAGCCAATCAGCCTAGGCTGGTTTAAGCAGCTTTTTTAGTAGGGTCCTCATTACTATTTTAAATGTATTAGTCTTGTCTAGTCAAGCCCTGCGTCATTATATTGTGCATAACTTTATTACTTACCTGTGATCTGAGCAGCCACCCCGCTGCTGAATCCAGCCTGTGCCTCCTTGCTTGCCAGCTCCAGCACTCGCTCCGCTGCAGGGGTTCTCTCCTCGCCCTGTTCCCTTCAACCCCTCTCCTCTCCAAGGGACCCGAGGGGGAAGTTTCTGTTGCCTTATTTCCAGTGTGCGTTCCTTCATGGATGGCTGGCTAATGGCAGCTGCTTTTGTTCTCCTTGAACTTAATAAAGACTTTCTGTTTGAACATTTTTTACTTTCTGTTTTCTGTCCAGCCTTGACAATAACATATCCAACATATTTTTAACGGCCACTTAAAATTATTAAACTGAAACCAATAACTTTCACACAAAAACATTTTGTTTGATCTGTACAAAGTGATAAAATAAAACTTTACTTGGCAAGGAAATGTGGAAAGACTCGTAATTAGCCTTTAGCACTAGCTTGTTTGTGTGATTGATGAACATTATATGCTACACTTTCTACACTCCCTTAAATTTAGTCATGGAAAATCATGTTAAATTAATTGTGTTTTGCTTTGACTTTCCTCAAACCCACTTGATGTGTTGAATGTGCAGATTGTTGTTGACTCGGGTTCTGTGATAGCATTATCCACTTTCATGCACATCTTTTCTCAATTAGCACCTGGCTGTCTTTTATGTGCTGACGACAGCAGCGATTATAGAGAATTAACTCTAATCACACATCAAAAACACAAGGATTATCCGATAAGAAAACAGTCTATATAAAGACTCAGCTGTTTAAACATGCTCAACAGAAACACTAAGTGGTGAAAAAGTAGCCATTGAATTTCACAGAATTTTTTGTTCCTATAAAGAATGTTTACGAGTACTGGTTTACAACATTCTTCAGAAAACCTTATAAGTGATCAACAGAAGAAAGGAAAGTTTAGAAAGTTAGTAAACAGTGAGGAAATGTGTGTAACAACAATGTAATAACACAAGGAGATAGAAACTACGGAAATGTATTTAATACTTTAATGATTTTTTTAATGAAGGCTTTTTTGGTGATGACAGCTTAAATACGTCTCTTAAATGGAGAAAGAAGTCACATGCATGGCTCTGGTGTGACTTTTTTCACAGACTTCAACAGAGTGTAAAATTCTTGATGGTTCTGTGGGTCTTGTTTATCAAATCTGATCTTTAATTTGTAGTTTCTATTGGATTCAAATCTGGTGCTTGGCTAGGCCATTGTACAGCTTGATTTTCTTTCTCTGAAACCTTTTGAGAGTTTCCTTGGCTGTGTTTTAGATCATTGTCTTGCGGAAATGTCCACTCTGGTTTCATGTTCATCCTTCTGGTATTGTAGATGTTTGAATGAAGTAGCTAATACTAATTTACAATGAGGGTTGCTGAATAACTACTGAGAGATATCAGCTGTAGTCTGAGGTTTCACTGCAAAAATATGAGCATTAAATAAACAATATTTTTTGGAAGCATGATTATAGAGACAGTTAGGTCCTTAAATATTTGGACATCGACACAATTCTAACAGTTTTGGCTCTGTACACCAACACAATGGATTTTAAATTAAATGAACAAGATGTACTTTAACTGCAGACTGTCAGTTTTAGAGTATTTACATCGAAATCGGGTGAACGCTGTAGGATTTACAACAGTTTGCATATGTGCCTCCCACTTGTTAAGGATCCAAAAGTAATTGGGCAGAATAATAATCATAAATTCAACCTTCACTTTTTAATACTAAAATAGATCCATTGCAGTCAATTACAGCCTGAAATCTGGAACGCATAGACTTTACCAGATGCTGGATTTCATTCCTGGTGGTGCTCTGCTAGGCCTCTACAGCAACTGTCTTCACTTCCTGCTTGTTCTTGGGGCATTTACCCCTCAGTTTTGCCTTCAGCAAGTGAAATGCATGCTCAACTGGATTCAGGTCAGGTGATTGACTTGGCCATTGCATAACATTCCACTTCTTTCCCTTCCAAAACTCTTGCAGTGAGCTTTGAGTCATTCTCCATCTGCACTGTGAAGCACTGTCTAATAAGTTCTGAAGTGTTTGGCTTAATATGAGCAGAAGATATTGCCTGAAACACTTCAGAATTCATCCTGTTGCTTTTGTCAGCAGTCACATCATTAATAAATATAAGAGAACCAGTTCCATTGGCAGCCATACATGGCCACGCCATGTCATGACTACCACTATGCTTCACTGCTTAGGATCATGAGCAGTTCCTTTGCTTCTCCATATTCTTCTCTTCCCATCACTCTGGTACAAGTTGGTCTTGATCTCATCTATCCAAAGGTATTGTTGTCTCAGCACAGTGAAGTTTTTCTTATTACTCTAATCTGGCCTTCCTGTTTTTGAGGCTCACCAATGGCTTACATCTTGTGGTGAACCCTCTGTATTCACTCTGGTGTAGTCTTCTCTTGATTGTTAACTTTGACACACATACAGCTACCTCCTGGAGAGTGTTATTGATCTGGCCAACTGTTGTGAAGGGATTTTTCTTCACCAGGGAAACAATTCTTTGGTCATCCACCACAGTTGTTTTCTGTGGTGTTCCAAGTCTCTTGGTGTTGCTGAGCTTACTGGTGCGTTCTTACTTTTAAGAATGTTCCAAACAGTTGTTTTGGCCACGCCTAATGTTTTTGCTATCACTCTGATGGGTTTGTTTTGTTTTTTCAGCCTAATGATGGCTTGCTTGACTGATAGTGACAGCTCTTTGGATCTCATCTTGAGAGTTGACAGTAACAGATTGCAAATGCAAATAGCACACTTGAAATGAACTCTGGACCTTTTATCTGCTCATTGTAATTGGGATAATGAGGGAATAAAACACAGCGGGCCATGGAACAGCTTAGAAGCCAATTGTCCATTTACTTTTGGACCCTTAACAAGTGGGAGGCACATATGCAAACTGTTGCAATTCTTACATTGTTCACCTGATTTGGATGTAAATGCCCTCAAACTAAAGCTGACAGTCTGCAGTTAAAGCACAACTTGTTTGTTTCATTTCAAATTGACTGTGTTGGTGTATAGAGTCAAAAATGTTAGAATTGTGTCTTTTTTTTTTTTTTCATTTATTCATTTATTTTCCTTCGGCTTTGTCCCTTATTATAAAGGGTCACGACAGCAGAATGAACCACCAGTTTTTATTTTATTTTAATTATATATTATTTGTTTTTTATCATTACTGTTTTCATCCTTAAATATGACTTCCATATTCTCACTACTATTTGTTATATAATATGAATCATAAAAGTCTGTTGTATCTAAATATTACACCTTGTTTTTTAATGGTCTTTTGTATTTTTTCTAAATGTTAAATAAAAAGCCATAAAAACATTCATAAATATGCCCTAAAAATGTTCAATTCAAACATTTATTTGTATAGAACAAGAAAGGAATAGATTTCTCAAGTCTCTTGATTTACTTTTGTATAATCAGATATAGGAATTACATCAAGTACAAGTTCACAAGAGAAAAAGAAAATTGGTTCATCAAAGTAAGCTGATTACTGCAACAATAATTAGCACAACGGTGTTGATTGTAGATTTACAAAAGAAGCAATTTACTGGAAACCTCAACATAATGAAGCATAATCAAAAGGACGAGGACTCTATTTCAGGACAGATTTTCTATAGTGTAACTGTTCTAAAAGTGTATTGTATAAGGAATTAAAGCAAATTCCTGCTGAAACAGACATCTAACTGTGTGTTATGCTGCTCGGTGGATCAACATTTAGACTATGGACTTTATGTCAAACATCAGATTAACAAGCATTAAAACTAGTTTCATCACATTTGTTTGTTGGAGAAAGTGTTCACAGCAGTGTGAGTTGATGTTGATGTATATGTACTTGTTTGTTAATCAGCTAGTCAGTTCTTTGTACTGTTGCCATTTTGTTCAATTTTAAAGGTTCCATGAAGTATAGTGAAACAAGCAGTATTATTTAATATGTTGACCTTTTCAAAATGTTGATGTTCCCTTGGTACTCACTGTCCCAACCACTGGCATGATGTCACTTGTTTACCTTCATATGCATTCACTATACAAACAACAAGTGTTACTAATGATGACAAATCACACAGTTGAGGGAAAAATTATTAGTCCTTCTGTGAAATATTTATTGTTTTTTGAAAGTTATATTTAATGGAGAAAGTTAATTTTCACTGTATTTCAGGTAATATTTGTTCATCTGGATAAAGTGTTTGTTTTATATTGGATAGATCAAAAGCTTTTTAAATAATATTATTACTATTAATAATAATAATATATATTAGCAATGACCTGCCTAATTAACCTAACTTGCCTAACCTAATGAACCTAGTTAAGCTTTTAAATTGCACTTTAAGCTAAATACTAGTATCTTGAAAAATATCTAGAAAAATTGTATGTACTGTCATCATGGAAAAAGATCAAATAAATTTGTTATTAGAAATTAGTTATTTTTAAACTTATGTTTACAAATGTGTTTCTCTGTTAAACAGGGCTTGAGGGGAAAAAAAGATAAAATAATTTAACAGGGGGGGCTATTAATTTTGACTTCAACGGTGGTGTTTGAAAAGATCAGATGGTTTACCATTATTAGTCAATCTCTGTTTTCAGAAATGCTTCCACAAAAATCATTCATTCATTTTCATCCGCTTTTCTGGGGCCGGGTCATGTGCGCAGCAGTCTCAGGAGAGAACCCCAGACTTCCCTCTCCTCAGACACTTCCTCCAGCTCCTTTGGGGGATCCTGATGTGTTCCCAGGTCAGCTGAGAGACATAGTCCCTCCAGCGTGTCCTGTGTCTTCCCCTGAGGCCTTCTCTCATGGAACACGCCTGGAAAACCTCTCTAGGTAGGTGTTCAGGTGGCACCTGAAACAGATGCCTCAGCCACCTCAGCTGACTTCTCCAAATGTGGAGGAACAGCAGCTCTACTCTGAGCTCCTCTCGGGTGACAGAGCTTCGTACCCTATCTATAAGGGTGTGTCCTGCTACCCTGCAAAGGAAACTAATTTCGGCTGCTTGTATCTGAGATCTTGTCCTTGCGGTCATGACCCAAAGCTCATGATTATAGGTGAGAGTAGGAATGTAGATTGACTGGTAAATCAAGAGCTTTGCCTTTCGCCTCAGCTCCTTCTTTACCACAACAGACCGGTACATTTGACCACATTTCTGCTGCCGCTGCACTGATCCACCTCTTAATCTCATGTTCCATCCTTCCCTCACTTGTGAACAAAGCCCTAAGATACTCAAACTCCTCCATCTGGGGTAAGGACTTTCCTCCAACCTGAAGATGGCAAACCCCCCTTTTCCGGTGGAGTGTCATGGCCTCAGGCTTGGAGGGGCTGATTCTCATCCCAGACGCATCACACTCGGTAGCAAACTGCCCTAGTTTAAACATGTCCAGTTTTTATTAAGTTACTCACTGTACCTCAATAAACTCCCCACTGGAAGGGTTTCAGGGCAAGTACTATGGATACAACTCAAGCCACTCTTGAACTTTTATTGCGTGCACATACACAATGTTCATCCACAAACTAGGCAGAGTACTGACGTTACACTAGTCTGTCAAACTTCGACGTTCTTTCTCATTTAATTAACAGTTGCTAGGTTATAAACCGGCATGTGTACCTGCCCCAACAATAACTAACTGAGAGAAAATAAAAAAATGACTCTTGGCCAATTGGCCAGGAACGGTAATACACATATCTATAATCTATTAGAATTGTGACATATTTGAAAATACAACATAAATGTGCCTGCATTTAAACTAACATGGTAAGAAACATACTTATATATTTTTTTTCAAATACTCTGAAACGTAATACCATCTATCTTTAATAATATACATATGCAAATAATTGTGACACATACTGGAAAGTCCTACAAAACAAGTCTGACTTATTGCTGGCAATGCAAAACATACTCCTGCTCTGTTCATATACAGGCACGAGACAGCTCTTAACAGAGCGCCTCTGACCCTAAACTCCCAGAGCACCTTCCACAGAATGCCATGATGGACACGGTCGAATGCCTTCTCCAAGTCTACAAAACACATGTGGACTGGTTGGGCATACTCCCTAAGCATCCTGGTAAGAGTACAGAGCTAGTCCAGTGTACCACGGCCTGGACAAAAACCGCGTTGTTCCCCCTGGATCCTAGGTTCAACCACCTGCCAGATTCTCCTCTCCAGTACCTTTGTATAGACTTTCCCAGGGAGGCTGAGGAGGGTGATCCCCTATAGTTGGAACACACCCTCCGGTCCCCCTTTTTAAAAATGGGAAGCACCACCCCAGTTGCCCAGTCCAGAGGTACTGTCCCCGGCCTCCATGTGATACTGTAGAGACGTGTCAGCCAAGATAGCCCCACAATATCCCCAAAATAAATAAACAGGGGGGGGCTAATAATTCTGATTCAACTGTATGTATATATATACACTATTATATGCAGCGTAACATTTATGTCCGAATACGGCCAACCTATCTCTTTGTGGTGAAACGCTGCCAGACCAAAACCTCCAGCTGTCACACTCCCGGCTCGTTCCTGCTCACTCAATCAGCGCTCACCTTCACAAAACACCACCATCCAATCCCCTGAACCCTCACCGGCATTATAAGTACCTGCACCTGTGTTCCCTCATCAAAGTACACTATAAAAGCCTACCTTGTCCTCGCAGTCTTCGGCCGGTATTGAAGTCTGATGGTTGTCCTCACCTTTGCTCCTTCGTCTTCTCACCTTCTTCCATGGATGTTCCTTATAAGTTTTCAAGTCCTTCATACTGATCAAGTAGTGGGTGGAATCCCATTGTCCTTCTAGTGGCATATCGTAAAGGACTGAAGCCTCAAATATGAAAAAAAAATGGTTTTATATATATATATATATATATATATATATATATATATATATATATATGACGATAATGCTTGTCTGGAAATCTACAACAAGAAAGCCAACACTTATCTGCCTGTTCTTCTCCTCCTTCTGATAACCCAATTTCACCTCCTAGAATTCCACCAACGGCGCCAGAGACTGATAAATCGATGGTAACGGACACATACCGCTTGTAATCCTCCGAACGCCAACGACACTTTCATCACCAGTTATGCCTGTACTGTGGAGAATCTACTCTCATCTCTGCTTGCCCTGTTTGTCCGCCTCGCCTAATAGTAAGGTTCTACTCACTCCATCAGTATCACCAATACCTCATATACAAGCCAAATTCATTTTAAACACTCTAACTCTCCCCATACATGTGCTGGTGGATTCGGAAGCCACTGGTAACTTCATCTCGTCCAACTTCATCTCTCAACATCGTATTCCCGGAATGAGATCCAGTACCAGATTAACACCGTTTAAAAATTCACCATTAGGCAATGGCAAAATCACCCAACGCATGAGAAGAATCACTCATTTCCCTGCTGAATAACCATGAAAAACTTACCCTGCTCATCTTACCTCATGCCAATGTTGATGTCATTCTGGGTCGACCATGGCTTAAACAACATCAACCCTACATCAACTGGGATACAGGCGAGATTCTAGGATGGAGTGCTGCCTGTGTAAGCCATGGTCATACCACTCTTTATGGTCTACCGGTCACTGGAGAATTCCGCTCCATTGCCCATTCAAACCACCACCACTGAAAATCCTCACTCATCCTCCTGTCTCACCATTCCCTCCATCTATCACTCATTCAAGGATGTCTTCAGCAAGGAACGAGCAACCCGATTACCCCCTCATCGGTCTTGGGACTGTAGCATTGACTTATCTATTCCCGAAACCAAGACCATGTTCAACGAGTTCTCCAACGTCTCCAAGAGAACCAACTCTATCTAAAGACTGAAAAGTGCGAGTTCCATAAAACCACCATATCCTTCCTTGGATATGTCATTTCCGCCCTGGGGGTCAGTATGGAACAAGGCAAAGTAGACGCTGTTTCTCAATGGGAACCTCCTAAGACCATCAAGGAACTCCAGCGTTTCCTCGGCTTTGCCAACTTATATAGGAGATTCATAAAGAACTACCGTGTCCTGTCCGTTCCACTGACTTCCCTACTTAAAGGTGGACATCACACCCTTACCTCGACCCCTGAAGCACACCATGCCTTCGAAGAGCTGAAGGCAATGGTCACTACAGCACCCATCATCTGGAACCCTCCTTACCCTTCATCTTGGAGGTGGATGCTGCTGACACCAGAATAGGTGCCATACTCACCCAATGGTCTAGTGAACTCAAAGTCCTCCAACCCTGTGTGTACAACTCCAAAAAATTAACATCAGCTGAGCAAAACTATGGCATTGGTGACCGCGAGCTGTTGGCTATCAAGCTGGCCCTCGAGGAATGGCGCCATTGGTTGGAAGGAGGCCAACATTTCTTTACTGTGATAACGGATCATAAGAACCTCCAATACCTTCGAGATGCCAAGCACCTCAATGCCCGCCAAGCTCGCTGGTCCTTATTCTTTGCATGTTTCAACTTTAACATCACCTTTCAGCCTGGGCATAAGAAATCTCTCGGATGTACTCTCATAATCCTCATCATGACTCTCCT
Organism: Danio aesculapii; assembly: GCF_903798145.1. NCBI lineage: Eukaryota > Metazoa > Chordata > Actinopteri > Cypriniformes > Danionidae > Danio > Danio aesculapii. The sequence goes on along the minus strand of NC_079453.1, from coordinate 23,700,351 downwards.
GAACATGTCCTTCCTCCCTCTGTCTCAATCGCCCCCATTTTGTGGCAGTTAGATGAGGATATTTGTTCAGCCACAATTCAGGAGTCAGCTCCTCCTGACCTTTCTCCTGGTCTTTATGTGCCCGCTAGATATCGCATACCGCTCCTGGATAGTACGCACACTTCCCTCTGCTCAGGTCACCCTGGCAGCAGGCGAACCCTCTCTCTTCTCAAGCAGAAGTATTGGTGGCCCAAAACGACCCATGATGTCGACCAGTACGTTAAGGGTTGCTCGGTCTGTGCCATCACTACTACTCATCACCACCTGCTGGAAGGAAAACTGCAGCCATTACCCATTCCCAACCGACCCTAGACTCATCTAAGAATCGACTTTGCCACTGATCTGCCTCCATCACAAGGGTATACCACCATTCTTGTAGTATTGGATAGATTTTTTTTTCCTAAGTCATGTAAACTAATCCCTCTGAAAGGTCTTTCAACAGCACAAGAAACAACAGAAGCTCTGTTCCAACACGTCTTCAGAAACTATGGGCTTCCAGAGGATATCGTGTCAGACAGAGGACCCCAATTGTTCTCCAGGGTCTGGCAGGCTTTCTTCCGTCTTCTGGGTACTACCATCATCCTGTCATCTAGTTACCACCCGCAGACAAATGGGCAGACTGAGCGTAAAATCCAAGAGATTTCCCGGTACCTACGCTCGTACTGCAACAGCCACCAAAACACCTGGAGCCAGTATCTACCATGGGCTGAGTATGCGCAAAATTCTCTTCAACCTCTACTGGTCTAAAATCCTGTTTTTACACACTTTAGGAGACATAACAAGTGAATAGGGAAAGAAAATATATTTCACTATTCCTATAAAATGTAAGGAAATACTATGAATATCCTGCCAATTATTACTCCCAATATTACATTTCTTTTATAATTTCATGTTGCCACAGGAATATGCATTTAGATGGTGTATGCACACACAGAGTGTGAGAGTGTGTAGGGTGTATTTTACACACATACTGTACAGTACTGCACATACTCAAAATTGTACATTCTGTTACATTTCCTTTTTTTAATTAAATACATTGCTTTTGTTCATGTTTGTTTTTGTCTCTTTTTTAATTATTTGAGTCTTAATTTCCACTACATAAAATACTATTTACAATATATAATAAAAAAAATAACGCCGTAAATCAATTCTCAAAGTTGGGTTGGGAGCTGGGTCTATTATACGCAAGCTATGATGACTTTTTCTCCCAGCGCGGATGTATACCTGACCGGTGAGCCGTCTGACAAACAAGTGCCCTTTTGAATCAAATCAGCAGGATGCCTGTCTTTAGCTGCAGTTCGGCAGTTTCACTTAAACTCATGAACATTTCATTCATACGCCGTGACAAACTGGGGTATTAGCCGCAAATAAGAAGCAAGGACTGGTAAGAGTGTTATAGAATGTAATAACGCTCGCCAAACGTAAAGAAAAAAAAACTTCCGCATTTCGCGGTGTGTGTGTGCGTGTATTTGATGTGTGGTCCTTTACTGACAGCCGCCTGTGTCTTGGATCTTGTCGGAAAATATGGCGAAAAGTCCTACATGACGGTAATAGTTTGATTGCAGTGTTTATGTTGCACCCCTGGTAAAGGGGAATTTAATGAATAATCATCAGACACAATCTTCAGCTGCTGTTTGCGTTGAGTTGTATTAACGTTGTCACACAGTGTAGTTTATCTTTAACAATTAATACAAAAATGACAAAAACATAAACAACTAAACACATTAATACATCAAATTACATCAATATATTTTGAGCCCAGTGCTACAAATAGTACTTTTTCCTTTAAAGTAACATTCTAAGTAAATTATGTGTCCATTCACAACTATAATCAATCATTTTATTGTGAAAATACTTTGCCAGTTTAAACAATTAACAGTAACTGTTTTTCACATTTATAACCAAAAGTGTCCATCAAGTGTCCATCCATTTTCCATCATTTCAATCACAAACTCTTTTATACAACATTCCCTTTCAACTAACAATGAAATAAAGTATGTTTAATTTAACTTTAAACACCGAGAGATATACATCAACACATCACTGTGGTTAGCATGTACTGCGGTTAGCATGTACCCACCGATTAGCATCGGTAATGCTATTATATCTGCTTTAACCTTTCACCTATATTCACAAAACAACACAATCACATAATAATCCCTGTAACACATTTGTATATATTTTATACATTTCTGTGTATTTCATACCTAGAAAAGAGGAATTTAATGAATAATCAGCAGACACAATCTCGAGCTGCTGTTTGCGTTGTTGTATTAACGTTGTCACACGGTGTAGTTAAACAACGCCTACTGTCTGCAGCTCTAGATTTCCCCCTAGCAGACACTCCATGAATGACATGTTTTCTCAGGCAGCTATTTAATACAAAGAGCAACACATTGCTCTATAAATCATATCGATTTTAACTCTTCTTTGCATTTATTCATTTTTTAATGAATCCAATTTATTTAGTAGTATATGTTAATAATCATATTGATCTTTAAACCACTACATTTACTTCAGTAATGCCACTAATATATGCATACTCCACATATCTTAATTCCATTTCTGTTATGACTTTAGTCGCATTAAGGTAATCAAAAATCTCTTTTTACATGGTAGACTCTTAATCAGAGTTTTCATATTAAAATCGTATACAATATATTAAAATATGTAAACATATCCTACTCAATGTTTGACACACGGTCAGGGCTCTGTGAACTTGGCATTGAGAAGCAGCATTTTCTGTATGTACGTACATCAAAAGCAAGTATGAAATCGCTGTTTGGAGCTTATGTAGGCCTACAGTTCAAAATTCATGTTTAACTGAATAAACAGTTAGTAAACACAAGCACATCTTATTGAACATCATTTATTTTCATCAGCAATTATCATAGTAGATCAGTTTCTCAATCAGTTTGTGATGAATTTTGGAAATAGGAGATGAGCCCCTGGTCTAATGCGCCACATGGCTTGAGAAACTCGTTCTCAAAGATTTATTATTTGGGTAGTGAGCCATTTTAATTTAGATTAATCTAGATTAATTTCGAAATTAATCTAGATTAATAAAATTTATCTATGCCCACCTATAATATATATATATATATATATATATATATATATATATATATATATATATATATATATATATATATATATATATATATATATATATATATAAATACAGGGCTTACCCACCAAGTTTCAGCTGTGGCGGGTTAGACAAACACTCTCACTAGCCACTTTGGCTGGTTGAAGATTGTTTTATGGGCCTAATGTTAACTGTGTGCGTGTGATCATCCTTCCATTATCACACACTGTATTTTTTTTTCACCTGCTTTCTTTTGCTTAGGGTTATTTTTGTTAATATGGTTTAATTGTCATTTTTACAATAACATTGCTTTAATAGGAGATTAATGTCCAATGTATATGTAGTTAACGAGTGATCTGAGAGACCTTTAGCCTGGACAGTCTAGGCTACTGTGCATAGTTTCACAAACATGGCATTTTTTAAAGAAAGGTTTTGTTGAATAAAAAGAGCATGTATACAGCTATATTCGACATGTTTTGACATGTTATTTAACATTTATGGCTAAGAAGTAATTATTTATTTATTTGTGGTGTGGTCAGAAATAAATTAGGTAAATCCTTAGTGTTGAGCCCTGAAAAGTCTTGTGAAATAAAAACAAATTGCAATGCAACTATGAAACCACAACTCATTTGCTCATGCTCAAACCCAAACCCAAAAAAGTGAAACGATTGAGGAGGCATGTGGACATAACACATAGTCTAAATCAAGTAATTTTAGCATGTCAAAAAGTCAAATTTATGCATATAAAATATGTTTTCCCAACAACAAAAATGTGGCTAGTGAAAATGGCGAGTGGCTAATGTTGGAAAACTACTAGCCACAGTGGCTGGTGATCGAAAAGTTAATGTCAAGCCCTGTATATAACATCCCTCCCCCTAAATAGACACTAAATCAAAGAATTTGATTTGAGAAAAAAATAGTACAGTTAACAGTAGAGTTATGTCATCAAAATCCTTTATCCATATTTATGACGTAAAGAATGTGCAACTGAAAAGTTGTGAATGCATATATATTCCAAATGTGGATTTTCTCATTGTTTTAGAGCACACTTGTGTATAGATATCATCAAAGTTTGTCTGAAATGAAATGTTTTTTGGTCATTTTAATCAAAGTCTGACCATTTGCACAATATTCTTAACCACAACCATAAGAGAATGATGCACAAAAAGAAAGCCCTGCCCCTTACTCAATATTCAGTTTCAGTTAAAAGTACATTGAGACAATGAAATAAAAGTCTCAGTGATTCGCATGGACTTTAAACCTAATACAGTTATATTAATTATTCATATCAATTTTGATTTCACTTTAGAAGGGCACCTAGGTTACCCCTTTTTCCAGATTTAATAAAAGTCTTTTGTGTCTCCAGAATGTGTCTGTAAAGTTTCAGCTCAAAACACCCATCAGATTATTTATTATAGCTTTCAGTATTTTGTATTTTATAACTCAGAACAGCTTGTTGCTGTTTTTGAGTACTGCGCCTTTAAGGCTAGTCCTCCCCACCCACCATTTCCACGTGCCTGTCAGCGTGCTTCAATCTCCTCCCTTGACTGCCTCAGACAACAGACAGACATGAAGGACGTTTGTGAGAAATACTACAGTAAGAACTTTACCAATGAGTATTTGATGGAGTTGCTATGATGAGTCACACACAATGTTGTTACAAAGTTCACGCACAGACAGATACACACACACACAGACAGCGCGCGTTTAGCTTTGCACTCTTTTTGTAAGCAAATGTGACAGGATACAGGTTAATATCCACTGCTGTATGGAAATCCATTATGTTAATGTACAAAATAAACCTGATTTAACGTCCACAAACCGGGATTGAAGCATCTTCTTTTATAATTGAATGGACACACAGCTGTGTTGGTAAAGTAAAGCTGAAGTAAATCGCTGTAATTCATTACACACATGCTCTGTTTTAAAACATTTTAAACATGTAAAACTCACTCTTGATTACATTTAATGATGATTGATGATCCTAGAAAACTGAACAGACCATTATTCCTGGTTGCTTTGTGCACGTCCTGTCTTGTTGATATGATTATACACAGAGATGTATAAAGTACTAGAGACCCAGACTTAAGTAAAAGTACAAGTACTCTATCAAAAAGTGACTTGAGTAGAAGTAAAAGTGCTCTTGAAGCACCATACTTAAGTGGAAGTACTAAAGTATTTAACATTTTTTGTACTTAAGTATTGCAAGTAGTTTATTTCAAAATTTACTACTCAAGTACTGAAAGTAAAAGTACAAGTATTGTGTAATGTAGTTATTAAAGAATGCAGTCAAAAGACATCATATTGTTTTGTTTATTTTAAATCTCTTTTTTGGGGGCACGTCATTAAGCAGAACGAAAAGAAACATGACTTACAATACTGTTTTTCTCTCACGCTTGAACCACAGATCTGACAGATTATAACAGCTTCAACACACACCTTTCAGAGTTGTGTGTCACAAAAACAGTCCATAATCCAATCAAAACGCTATTGAAACCCAATTTCGGAGCACAAATTACTGGTTGTAAACGATGTAAACTAACGTTCTAATTCACTTGATTTTGATTTTATTGTAAAAAAAAAAAGAAAACGTGTATATTACTGTGTTAAATGAAAATCTGAAATATTTTATGGCTTATGGCTATGATTTAGTATTCAAAAATGTTTCATTTTGATTATGTTTTAATTAAATTGGTCTTAAACTTCATATTTTTATAGTATATTTATTCATTTTGGTACTTTTACCATAAACCAACATCTCAACCATTTGGTAGAGGCTGATATTTTAGAAATTATGGGATGTGTTGGGGGAAAATGTATTGATTGTGTTAACTAGCGACATTAGGAGTTAAGAAATGCAATAAATAAAAAAATTCTATTGGTTTTTTTCTTGGTGTGACAGTTAAATGGTTACTTGTAATACAATTGTGTCCTTTAATACAGCAGTAAGATATATGAACTGTAATCTTAATTTGACCCGCTCAAAGAAAACACTCTTTCTGAATGTATCAAACAAAACTCATGCACAGAAGACAGCATGAGCATTTATAGCAAATAAACTAATGTAAATATTCTCCCGCCTGCTTTTTAAACGCTGACAGACGAGGTCTTACACCCCTTTGATTGGTTATTGTCTTCACCTTCTCAACAGAAAGGGCTGCTATCGGCTTTAGAAATGAAAGCGTTGTTCACTGATGGCGAGAAGAACAGCCGCGGTTACAGTCTATGTATGTATAATACGCGGTTATCACAGGTAATCTATAATAGACACAGTGAAGAAAACTTGCACCTCATACACGCCTACCAGGCCAGCGGGTCAAACGTCCAAAGTGAAAGAGGCAGAGATGGAGTCTCACAACATTTCTATGTAGTAGTGAAAGAGCGGCTCATGTGCTGTGCCGCCTTCACTCGCCCTCGCGCCTCCGTCCTTCGCCATAGTATTGCGACACCGCACATAGGAGATAAATGACGTCAGTACGTAATAACCCGTTATGATCTATTACTGAACCGATATCGACCATTTTGACACCTCTAGTAACGAGTAACGATGCAGCTCATAAAAAAATCTATCGGAGTAAAAGTATTAAACTCATCGAAAATATGTACTTAAGTAAAAGTGGAAGTAGGAGAAAAAAACAATACTCCAGTAAAGTACAGATACTGCCTTTTAGTACTTAAGTACAGTAGTGAAGTAGTTCTACTTCGTTACTATACATCTCTGATTATACATGTTACTACGGAGACATGTTAATACGCAGTTGTAAATGAATTCAGTGGGTGGGGGGACCGCACTCATACATCAAGTTGCGGTCGGTCTCAAAACTGCGCCAATTGGTCCACCGTCCTTATGTTGTTAAATTAAAAAAATGGACAGGCTGTGTTTATATCACCCCATATATGTCTGTCCAAACAGCTTGAAAAGTAGATTTTTTCTTTCATATCCAAATGTTAGAGATGAGACGAAGAAAAATAAAGATTTTGTTATCAATCTTTGACTTTGGTTGTGCTCATCTGCGGAAGCATCTTTGATGGCATTTTAAGTAAACCTTCTCCATATTTAACAAAGCACACACAAGAGACCTGAACCAGAAGTGATGTGACCTGTTTTACAAAATACTCAACTGCTGCATCCTATAAATCAAAAGTGTGAGCAAATGACTTTGAAAAAGTTATTACAGTACCTCACAGTAGGTTCTCACCACAGCTACCCTGAAAACAATTGCACATTCCTTACAGGTATGAAAGCCTAATTTCAAAAATAAAATAAATCATATAGCTATGCAGCCAAAAATGTGTCCAGCCATAATAAGATTATTTCTGAACAGGCTTTTAGAAGTTTGCTCTGAACAAAACATAATTTCATCTTCTAGAGATCAGACCCTAGGGGTGCAGAACTTATTAAGTTTGACACAAGCAAAAACATGACTCTTACTGTAAAGTGCACAGTTCACTGATATGAATTGTTCAGCAAAGACTGAAAATATCTCAGTCACATAGACAATTCAGTTAAAATTAAATATGACCTTGTATAATGTATATATGCTTCCTAAATACGTTGTTGACCAATTATTCATTTAATTAAGGCGGCATTGAACTAAGCTCTCTTTTCAAGGATATGTCTATTTTAACAGTAATCTAAGGGTGCCTCAACAGAGTCAAGTATTTTATTTTAAAGAGACAAGATGATTTTTCTTGCCTGACTAGATGAGTAGTGTTATTAACACATCAAAAATGAAACGTGAACCAGGGAAACTTTGGCATAAAATATTCATATTTTATTGGATTCAGTAAATGGTGTGATTAATAATGCATTGACAGTAACACTTCAGCTAAGGCTTGTGCAGTCTGTCTCTATGTGTGAGAGAAACAGACTCATACAGTAATCAAACCAAATTAGCACAACAGCAGTCACAAACTCACAGTGGAAATAGGCAGTAAAACTCAAAGGGCTCTATTTTAATGAACAAGATGCAAAGTCTAAAGCGCATGGTGCAAACACATTAAGGGCATGTCCGAATTTACTTTCGCTATTTTAAGGAAGGAAAAATATGATCTTCGCCCCGGTGCATGGTCTACCAGAATTTCGCTTATTGTCTTAATGAGTTATGGGTGTGTTTTGAGCATAACGTGCATTAAACCAGTCAGAGTCTCATCTGCCATTCCCTTTAAGAGTCCGTTGCATCATGTCATGGCGCATTTGCTATTTACATGGCAGACTTTGTAAGTGGAAAAAAACTGAACGCTTCACTAGTGAGAAAACATTAAACAGACCATCTGCAGCACAAGGATAAAGAATGAGCCTCCTCCATTCATCCTCTTTACTTTACTTTTACTGTTTACTCCTTTACTTTCATGGAGTTAGGAAACAGTGTTGTACGCACTCCACTGAAGACATCCATTAGCCTGCATATTTAATTTTGTTTGTTAAGTGCAAAGATTTGTTTCAAAATTATTCCTCAATTCAGTTCTAATTTCCAGCAAACTAATAAATGAAAATAATAACGAAGTGTGGTCAAAACAGTTATGTCTGAACATAAGCCCTAAAATCTAAACTTATAATATAAATATGCATATAATAATAATAATAAATAATAATAATAATAATAATATTAATAACAACATTATACAAATGCTAATTGTCATGATTAAACTGAAAAAAGCACCCCATGAAGGCGTGGAGGTAGTGGTTTTTATGTTTATGTAGAAAACAATAATTTTTCAATAATTATTTCAATCCTTTAATTTTTTTCATATGTAAAGATATTTGTGTAACACTTTATAATAACTACACAATATGAGTCATTAATTAAGCATTAGCATCTAATGAGTTCATTATCTGTTAAGCCTTAACTCTACATTAATAAACGTTACAAATGCTATATTCTTGACTTGTAAACACATTTATAATGTGCTTAATGATTGTGTTCTCATACTTTGTTAATGATTTATTTTTCATTACTAAATTAAGTATTGCATTATTTACAAACCATTAGTATTTAAAAGTACTTGGAGGTTTTTAACATCATTCAGTATGAGTTAATAAATGATTAATATTCTGTTGAAATTAACGTTTATATATCTTATTATTCAGGCAGATAGTAATGGTTACTATGTATGTTAATAAATGCTTTGTTAACTCAACTTCATGCAGTTTTGTGATCTAATCTAAAGTGAGGACTATTTATGTTTTCTAAATCCCTTATAAACGACAATTTAAGGCTCAGTTATATTCTAAACAGGAATAAAAGAATATAAATGACTTTTCATAAACGATTATTCTTTTCTATTCATTTGTCGATGCACAAATGAAACTGTATCAAATAAAAAATAGATCTTTTGTAACCTTATCTAAAATAAAATTACCATACAGTTTTAACATTGCATCCTATTATAATGTTATATTATTATATTGGTGTTGTTTTATCTAATTTTATGTTGTATTTTGGCACTTCTGTTTTTCAGCAATGTTAAAACGTGTTTAAATTTTACTTTTTAAATAAGATTGCAAAGTTTGTTCGTTGTTCTTTTTCTTTTGATACCAAGCCTTTAATTGTCCTTTATAAGGGATTTACAAGTATTTATGTGTATAAAGCATCTGTTTTATGAGAAGTGCTTCTCATATGATATGTGAACAACCCGTATGGCTTTACTGTAGACATTTCCTCGAGTAAAAAATACTTTCTGTCATACACCACGCTCACCAAAAGGGTACCCTTTTGGCAGTGGAAACGCAAGCTTGATAAAGGTGACCCGTACCGACCGTTCCGCACCTTAAATGTACCTCTCAGTGGAAACAGGCCATTATATTCACCTTATTCTCCGCGTACGAGTGGGCGCAGTCATTTGAATCATTTTGGCTCGAGACTTCTTGTCTCATTCACTTCCATTCTTTTTTAGACGTTAAAAACAGCTCGTTTTGCTGCTTGGTGTTGCAAACTGATATTTTCTTATTATAATATTGTACTTTGTCTGTATTGTCATACAAACACTTGTTTGTAGAGTAAGTAGTTTGACCGTTTTCTGCCGTTTATTTTTCCCAGTCATTTCTCCCTTAGGCAGTTGAATCGGAAGTTCTAAAACAATCGCAAAAACGCGTACACTTCGGCATTGAAGAATAGTCAATATACAACATATGATAAGCACCACTGTATAAACAGAACTGTTTTCCCAAATGGCATGATTCCAAATGTGACTTTGATTTCATTCATCTCAGAGCTATTAAATGATTCTGCATTTTAAACGAATCCAGTGAATCGGTGATTCAGTGATATATTAATTTCTTACTCATTTCTAATTGTATGACAGTAGCCAAGAGAGCTCAAAAGATACCATATGCAAATAAAAAAAACACTAACAAATTAAGTAAGTTTGACAACATGTGCACACAAATTCCCATAACACATGCAAATACAGAAATGCACTGCAAGTTAAGAAATTAAGGTAACATCATTATCAATTTGACAACTCTTGCACATGCAAATACAGAAATGCATTAAAATTAGTGAAGATCACCATAAAAATGTTTGTTAGACCCAAATAAATTGACGAACTTGCATGATTTCTGTTTAAATTTAGCAGTGTCATTAGGCCAAAATTACCCTAAAACTGTATATACAGTGCATTGGTCAAAGGAGGAGGCATTTGTAATGGTGTCTGAAACCATAGTGGACATTCTGTAATGCACTCAATCAATCCCACTTTCCATCACAATATTGAGTGTGCAAATGTACCAAGAATATCCACAATGCACTGTAAGAGTTTAAATGCTGAATTCCACCATCCAATCACTAGATGAAATCCACAGTAGAATTCTATTGGTAGAAATTTCTATATTATGTATTTGTTAAATTAATGTTTGTATATGAATTATATATATATTATATATATATATATATAGTGCTTGAATATTTGACCAATGTATAGGGAAAAGTGAATGAGGGTATAGAGGGCGATTTCAGATGCAGCCTTGGAATCAGAGACGTTTTGGGGTTCCCAAAACATTTTTGGTCAGTTAGAATTTGCCTGCAAGTGTGTTGTTAAACTGATGAAAATGTTTTCTTAATGCGTTATGTGTTTTTCTCTTTCCAGGTGTTTTTTCTTTTAACTCGCAGTGTGTTTTAGCGCTTTCGGCCACTGTAGAATCATTGATTGAATAAAAGACTCACTAACTTCATTTTGTATATTTTACAAAATCATATATACAGATTTTATATATGGTATATAAGCAACTCAAAGTTATTTCTCCCCATTTACGGGTTTAATTCATTTTCAATTCATCTATTTCTATAACGCTTTTACAATTACTCACTTGGTGAATGTAAAAGTCACATAATCATTCACTAAAGATATAGCTTTGTGGAAACTGGTAGAAACATTGTAGAAACTGGCTCCATTGTGCTTGAGACAAGACACCCTGTTGCTTTGCACAAGGTGGATCCTTTCATCCAGAAATTCTCAATCCACAGTTCCCCTGCATGGGAAATTGTGCACTATAGCCTCCCAGAAACAACGTATTTGTGTCTGCTCTCAAGTACAAGAGGCTTTTCTTGTCATTCATGCATGAATAAAAATGTTTCCTTTGATTACAAATAATGGCTGTATGATACTTTTTTTCTTTATTAGAAAAAAACCTGCTGCCAAGGTTGGAAGGCAAGACACGCATCTTAACAACTTAAATCCATTCCCTGCATTACCATTAACTGGAAGCTCATGATGGACTGATTACTAGGACTATAAAGACACCTCATTCACACATACTCTTTGCTGAGTCTTAGTTTTCCCTATGAAGCATTACACAGCAGTTTTCCCTGTTTGTCCTGCCATGTTTTGATCCATGATTACTGTTATTGTTGTTTTGCCTTCTGTCCTGTTTCTAATTCCGCGTCTAATAAATGTTTTGTTAACACTTGTCTCTGTTGTTTTTTTTTTCAATTATACTATGTTTGTTTGCTCTAATGATGTTTCATTTCTTAGTACCAATTTGTTCACTCAACTTCAGACATTTTAGGTCAGTTCAACTGATGTTTTCAAAAGTTGAGTACATGAGAAAAAAGTAAAGGAAATAAAGATTTTTTTCACTCAACTTCAGGCATTCCAGTTTTGCAGACAAAAAATGTTCAGTTGGCACTGAACTTAAAAAAACAACTTAAAAAGTTTTGTTACAGAGTAGTCGACCTCTTCAGAAAACAAATTATCTTATGCTAACCCAATTAAATGTTTTTTTTTGTATTACTGACAAATAATTTAAGATCAGTGCAGCTGATGTTTTCAAAAGTTTAGTTATTTTACAGTGCACCCAGGCTCATTCTGATTACATACTCCTATAGACATTTCTGGAGAACGCCAAATACGTCCCAGGAGCTACTAAGTTTTTTTTGTTTTTGCAGTTTTTGTTTTCGCAAATCCACCAGAGGCCACTGTGTACACTTCTTGAGATCTCAGATTTTTCTCGCGAGTGCCATACGTGTCTGCTCTCCTTGCATAAATCCACCAGAGGCCGCTGTCGACTGACTGACTGACCGATTGACTGACCAATTGAGCATCTAGAAATGTATACTTTTTTAGAATACGCTTCAACCTAATCAAGACACCCAAATGATCAACATCAGTATATCACAAGGGTAAAACTTTCATCTGAATTTGCTTCCAAAATAGCCTGTCATTCTACTGAGACCATTTTCATTTAGTTGTGCAAACATCCATAATCCATAAAGTCAAACTCCAGAAGTTCGAATTTATAGGAACACTTTATGAAATGGCCATCACACCCAGTTGTCTAAATAGTTTGAGTACGCAATGAATACATTATTTAAATGGTAATTAACTGGTAATTCATATCATCATTAATTTTGCAAACAAAACTGTTTCAAACATTAATGAGCAGTGGATCTTTTAATTTAATTTAATTAAAAAAATTATAAACGATTTTGTCATGAATTCCAATAAAAATACAATTCTTTTGATTTATTCCTGAGGCTTTTTCCCCCCCTTAATTATATCAGGACAGTCACATCACCCTAATCACCTATACCAGAAAATTTTCTATATACTTTCATGCACTTTCAAAGTTATCACAAGCATACAAATCATTTACTTGCCTAATTAGCTGTCATCGTTTTCATTCAGTTGTGCAAACATCCATAATCTATTATGGTGAATTCCAGAAATGTTTGCAGTCTAATTTATCCGAACACTTAATGAAAAGGGCATCTTAGCCTGTCATTTGAGTATTCTGTTACCTCATTAGACCTTGTCCTCAAGAGTTTTGCGAAAAATAAAAAATAAAGCTCACAGAGCAGAGAGAAAGTAATTTAACCTCAATTGCCTTGTAAATAACTATAGTGGTGCAGCTGTGTACACACAAACAGAGCCACCATACGACTGCACAGAGGAAACAGTGAGCTTGGCATTTGTAACAAAACTTTGCAGCCATGATAAACAGACTGCATTTATTGGACAGAATTTATTTATTTTTAAACAAGAATGAGTTCACCCAAGTGCTAAAAAAAGCAGAGCCAACATAGCAGGTAAACATGCAGTGATGTACTCCTCAATTACCATTGTCCTTGACTGAAAACATGGCATAATACTGGAAAAGACCAGTTATTATTGCACTTGATTAAATTGAAGGAGCAATTGAAGTGTGTAACACATGGCACTATGTGCAGACTCTCAAAATAAAAAGCCATCTCATGCACATTCGAAAAATACAGAAAATATGTGTAAAATGTTGCTTACAGATACATGTAGATGTCTTCATGAATATTATTCTTTATTAGGCCCGTAGCCAGGGGGGTTTGGGTAGTTCAAAAGACCCACCCCAACACTCACAAGTGTCCAGAATTTGTCCCATAAATGAGCTACGTACATTTGTCCTATTTTGACTCCTATGTCATCATAAATTGTAAAAATAACAAATTGCAGAAGGCTTTAAGACCAAGCAGAATCCTCTGTCAGCTGTCAATTCGGCGTGACTTCTACTAATCATTTTTGACCAATACAAACAATAATTTTTCAACATCCAACATCCATCTGTGCAAGAAAACCAAGAAAATGTATAATCTGCTTTAAGTGAAGTACTATATAACCTTTTTACAAATAACTTTTATTTTAAATCTTGGATCGTATACTTGTAAGAAAAAATGAGCAATAAAAAGGTGTGAGACACCAAATATGGCCCATATTAAACTGTTTTTTAATACTAATTTGGCTATTGTTCTCATCCATGAATTTTCAAAGTCACCATTTTACAAGAGAGACTAGAAAAGTCATCATGCTCTGCGTTATTATTGTTATTATTATGTTTTATTTTTTATTATTCAATGGCCAAATTCTGACAGAGGAAAGTTGAATGTGCTGGCCAGATTGCTATTTGCCTAATAAATGACTATTAAAATGTTACTAAAATGTAGTGTTTAAACCTCAAATTGAAAAAAGGCAGATACCTGCAAAAAGGTCCATTTTTTGAGAAAAAAAGAACCACCCCTTTCACCAGGCTGGCTATGGACCTGTTTTTTTAGTTTTACTTGAGCTAAAGCTGCTTACTTTGAGACATTTGTACCAAACCTGGATGGTTTTTATTTTGTCGTGGAACACAAAATGATATTTTGAAGGGCATTGAATTCCAAACAATACTCAAAACCTCTGACATTCTTTTCTCAGAATACAAAGATCCACATAAAATCATTTTATGGGCATTTAGTAATATGAAGAGATATAAATACACATGTAACCTGTCCATGAATGAAAAATCGTGTTTTTTACTGATCACTGAAATGTTTTTTTCTTTGACATCAATAGATTCTAATGTTACAATAGTAAAAATATCTAAGCTGAACTTCTTGTAGTATTCTTGATTTGTCTCGAGATGACGTAAATTGACTTTAAAATGTTAAATGAATGGTTATGTCATTTCTATTTGACATTTGTTCCGGCTAATGTCCATGAACTAACAAACACTATTATGTACACTTACTGTATCAGTAACGGAAACAAATATTTTCCAAACAGATATTTTGTAGTTTATAGGATCTTTTTTGTGGGAAACACTGAGAGATGGCTGATTTAACTTTGTTTATTTTATCCAATGAAACTGTAATGTACACTGTAAAAAAATCTTGAGTTAGTACAACAACAAAAAACACAATCCTTATTTCCTTTCACTTTTTCTTGTTCACTCAACTTGAGTTCACTTGAAGTTGAGTGAACAAAAACACTCTTTTGGAATTTGGTACTAAGAAATAATACATTATCAGAACAAACAAACATAGTTCAATTGAAAAAAATAAAAAAAATAAAACAGAGATAAATGTTAACAAAACATTTAGACACCGAATTAGAAACAGGACAGGATGCAAAACAAAACAGTTGCCGAAGTAACCCTCGTACTCCGAGGGAGGAACAGAATGTGGAAACTTCCACTATGGGGAATTTGTCAGAAGCCAGTCATCTGAAAGAGTGAAAAAACGGGCCAATGAAATGCCTATAAAATGCTAACAGATAAGGGGCAATCGCTTCAGTAACAGTTTCGTTCCCCAGCGGGAGGGGAACTTCAATGCTATGTGGAAACTTCCACTATGGGGAAATGTTTGAAAAATGCCACAGCGATTGAACCTTACCACGTCACTAGTGAGAGGTTTGCCAGGCTAAGCATGTGCGCACCCACATCACCAGAAGCGCAGCCTTCCAACGTGCCCCCTGGCCCTAACTTACCTCACTTCAAGAGAAGCTTTACAGGTTTATATATATATTTTTCGGGGAGTCGAAAAATGCACCTAGTTAACTCTAGGAATTTAAGATACGACAGTATGTTGGGAAAGCATGCAGTCCCAAGGGAGGATGCTGCGAAGGCCACCTGCTGCCCAGAAGGGGAGATTTGGTGGCAAGAAGACATATGGACTAGCCCTAAGGAGGGGGAGTACACATATAAAGGATGGTTAGTGGGGAGGGAAGACACGAGCCCGCTTGAGAGGGGGGACAAAACCGTGGCTGAATGAAGCATATAGGATAGCCAGCGGGGATTACACATAGCAGGCGCCTATACCCAGAATGCGGGCTGACCAGCGGGCATGCCAACAATGTAACGGCCCAAGCACCTGACTCCTCCACTGAGTCAGATGCTGGGAGCCTCGGAGGAACTCTGCAGCGTTCGCCAAGTGGGGACCCCAGTTGAATGAGCGAGAAAGCGCACTTATCTCTGGGTTAGAGAGAAAGACGCAGCAAGCGCTTTACAACACTACACAAAATTTCCTCATTCACCGAGGTTTCCCAGCACACGCGATGAAACCAGCTCCCCTCACAGATTATAAAATCTTGTCAATGTATTAGGTGTCGCCCAGCCTGCAGCTCTACAAATGTCTGTTAGAGAGGTGCTGCATGCACGCGCCCAAGAGGATGTTATGCTCTGAGTGGAGTGCGCTCTCACCCCTGGGGGACACGGCTCGCCCTGGCTCTAATAAGTGAGGGAGATGGCATCCACTATCCAGTGGGCAAACCTCTGTTTGGATATGGTACTTCCTTCTGCCGACCACCATAACAGACAAAAAGCTGCTCAGAGGATCTTAAGCTTAAGTTTGGTCCACATAAATACGCAAAGTGCGAACAGGACACAGCAATGAAAGGGCTGGGTCTGCCTCCTCTGAAGGCAGCACTTGCAGGCTCACTACCTGGTCCTTAAATGGTGTGGTAGAAACCTTGGGCACATATCCAGGCCGGGGTCTCAGGATCACATGAGAAAAGCCGGCCCGAGTTCCAGGCACGAGTCACTGACCGAAAAAGCCTCCAGGTCCCCAACCCTCTTAATCGATGCCAACGCAACCAGCAGAGCTGTCTTCAAGGACAGAAATCTCAAGGATACTGAGTCGAGTGGTTCCTCGCACCTCTGAGGAACCGGATGATGAGGTCATGCCTTCCCACGGTGCTGCCATTCACTGTGTCATGATGAGTGAAAATGGCAGCCACGTAAACCTTCAGTGTGAAGGCGACAGCCTCCGCTCCAACCTATCCTGAAGAAAAGAAAGCACAAAACTGATCTGGCAAGTTCAGGGGTCTTCTCAGCGAGAAGCACCCCACTCAGTGAATAGACTCCACTTCAGAACATAGGCATGCCTCAGAGATGGTATTGACCACCGGCATCGATAGGTTACCTAAGTCTTCCTCGCTGCGTCTATGGACCAAACGTGGAGGTTCCAGAGAAATGTGCGAGTGTGCCAGATGGTGCCATGTCCCTGAGAGAGAAAGTCCTCCTTCAAAGGCATCTGCCAGGAGGGGCCATCACGAGGAGGGAGAGTACTGAGCCGGAGAGATGCAACTAGCAAGACCTGATCCTCATCCTCCCTGACCTTGCACAGTAACTGCGCGAGCAAGCTCACTGGGGGAAATGCGTATTTGTGCATGCCCCGAGGCCAGCTGTGGGCCATTGCATCTGTGCTGAGGGAGTCCTCAGTCAGGGAAAAGAACCACTAGCAATGAGGAAGCAAACAGGTCGACCTAGGCTTCCCCGAAGCGCACCCATATCAGCTGGACAGACTCAGGGTGGAGCCTCCATTCTCCTGGGATGTGGAAGCTGCCATGAGAGCTGGACGGTTGAGCTTGCCTCGGATATGCGGCAGGAGTGTATACCCCCCTGCGGTTGATATGCGCCACCGTTGCCATGTTGTCTGTCCTGACCAGCACGTGTTTCCACTCCAGCACCGGAAAAAATGGCGCAGAGCGAGATACACTGCCAACAGCTCTGGGCAGTTGATATGCCAAGTATTTTGTTGTTTTTAATAATAATGACATTAATGTTAATTTTGGTGTTACTGTTATTTGTGTCATTTTTGTTGAGGTTAGAAATACTGTAACCTTTATTTTCTCAAGTGAGGAGGTCTGAGATTAACTCAACTTACAAGTTGGCAGAAGCTTTTTTGAGTGAACTTGCAAAAATTTGCTCAAAAAAGTAATCTTTTAAACTTTATAAAGAAAATTTTGATTTAGGTTAAGTAAACGTGTTAAATGTAGTTGTACAGACATTTTTACAGATTTTTGCCACATCAAAAAACCAAGTCATTTCAACTATTTTCAAGTTAAAAATTTTTACAGTGTACTTAAACGGATAGTTTAATCAAAAATAAAAGTAGAGTCATTATTTACTATATCTGATTGTCAGATTTCTGCCCTGACAGCTTTGTCTTTTAACACGTCTGTGCGCTGTCAGCGAGCCTACTAGTGCCGGCAGGAGTTTTGGTTCTCATTTAACATATTCCCTCTCATTGTCAACATCCCCTGTCCTGTCCCCCTAGTGCTTCCTGTGCTGTTTAGAACTCCTGAGGCAGGTTCTAGTTATGCCTCTCAGCATCTCATTAAATCGTGTGCCAGCTTCGACCTTCAGTCTCTTGTCAACATTTATATCAGCTACATCCATCTGTTCCCCATCCAGTCCTGTGCCAGTTGTGACCAACATCTCACTGTCCTGTCCCTGTGCTGGTGTCAGCCCCTATGTTCAGTCACGTTTTGTTGTAAATGTTTATAGAAAAGGTTTATGATTGAACACTGAAAGAGAAATGTTCACTTTAAACATTCCATTTGAAATATTTAAACATGTTTCTTCTACTTTAGACACTATTATGTGCTAGGGATTGACTTCCTGAACAAAGCAGTTTTCAATATAGTTAATATACTTGTTCACCAAGAAGACAATAGTGTGGGTGAAAAGACAATAGTGTGAGTGAAAAACCTGAGATGAAAAATGAAGCTTGTGATGCATGAAGAAAATGAAGGACAACACTGCCATTCAAAGATATCATTTCCCCAAGGTTTTGTAACTTTTTTTTTTTTTTAAGAAAGTCACACTTTCAATTTGCAAGAACAAACTGTAAAGTGAAAGCAAATGCATTTCCCAAGAAATAATTGATGGTTTATTTTGTTCATTTTATGACATTTTTGCTACAAGCCCTTGTGAATTTTGTGAACACTCGTTCTTATTAATCAAGATGGGGCTCATCAAACAAATTTAAATATTAGACAAATATAACACAAGTACACACATCATGCATTTTTAATAAAGGTGTTTATTTTTAAGGGAAAACTAAATACAAAACTACATATGTGAAAAGGTGTTTTTCCTCCACAGTGCTGTAACAGACTCATTATCTAAAAGGCTTGATTGCAGTTGCTGCTGCTAAGTTATTGTTTAGGGGGCAAACACTTTTTCACAGTGGTGGAGTATGTGGTAGTTTTGTTGTTGCTCAAGTGTTGGCTTTTGCTTCATTAGCAAAGTGTGGCAAAGAAGGTGTTCTACACAGCAAATTTTACATACACACAGCACTGAGCTGTCGACTGCACACCGTCTCTTTTCTTAACGTACTGTATACTAACAAGGTGATAATGCCAAATAGTGGCTTGGCTTACATAAAACAGCATTTTTGGTAGTTTTTGGTATTTATAACAATCGATGTCATGTAAAATGTCATAGCTAAATGAATAACACGTAATCACATTTGTTATAGGCATACTCAAAATATCATTCACATTCATGGCATGTGTTTCATGACAGTCTTATGAACACCTTGTAAGGGCCCATCTATTTTTCCTATGACGGAACTAACAGCATGGGTGAAGGTTAAATGCATGTAAGCCTTTTAGCACATGTGAAAAGAAATATTTTTATTCATTAAGATTTATTTTAATTTGTTTCCAACTCCGAATTTTAATCTGACTCCAATTTATAATAATTTTAGATTTATCTAATTCAAGCTGATTACCTTATAGGTTGTGATTCGGTCTAATTTAGATTGATTAACCTAATAAATCCTTATTCTCAAGTAATGGTTCATCATTTACCCGAAGTCGCTTAGAGTCAGTATGCTGGCCAGTTACATCTGCTCACGGACACAACCTCGCCAGTTCCGATTCTTAGCCGATAAGCTAATTTCCTTTAAATAATAATAGGCCGCCCCATGCTTGCACATATTTAAAGAAAAGTTTAATTTAGCTTAGTCAAAGAATATAACTGAAAGCTACTTCCTTTAAGCAATAATTGGCCGCCCCATGCTTGCACATATTTAAAGAAAGTTGTATTTAGCCCCCTAATTTATATTATACTAAGTCAGTGATTGTCAGAAATCATCAGGTCTCTAATGCTGTGCCCATGCTCCATCCATTGATCCTGAATGTATGACAAATCCTGGTCGTAAGCTGCGGAAACATCAGCCTAAACAATCTACTAGATTTAAATGATTTCAGGAGATATTAGAGTTAAACAAGAATTTTACATTTATTTGTCAGGCAAAGATTTTCCATTCCAATTCACATAATTAAACAAAATAAGCCAATCAAGATTGTACAACATCAATTATTCGAAGATACATTTAAGTTAGAGATTAATACCTGACCGTGTAGAAATACATTGCAGCATATAAGTCCTGATGCAGAGCTCAGAGACTCACAAACTGCAATGGGGTATCCTGCCTACAGAATCCCCCAGACACTTCTGCACCCTTTGCCTAAATACTCAAATCGTCATAAATTCAAGACAATAAAAGCGTCACCAAGCCTCTTGCCTGGTCATGAGTTGATACAAAGACCATTTTCCCTGGAGTGGAGCATCTGGCAAAGATCTTATCAAAGAAATTAAGACCACTTTACCAATCACACAGAGACATTTAAAATGACACTAAGCATGACAAGTTAAAATTCACAAATACTGCAAATATACATCTTATATCATTTCACCATAGAAGCTTGAAATCTGGTCATTCCTGAGTAACCTTTTTAATGACCCAGGCCGTATAACTGGGGAGGGTAAGAGGGCCTGAGGATAGGTGATGTGTCAACTGTCCAGATGGCTTTCTCGAGATCCTCTCTGAAGATTATAAAGTTTATTGTTTTACAGCATGTTAGTTCTCGTGGTCTGATCTTTAGAGAATTTCACAGCAGTTTTCAGACAGTAAACTCCAGGGTAAAGAGGGGGGGCTCAGGATGCATGATCGAGACAACCCGAACAACTGGTTTCCTAGCTGATCTTCTTCTCAGATTAGAAAGTTTATTGTTTTAGTGCTTGACCATTCTCGTGGTCTTGTCTCGTGTGGAGCTCCATAACCGTTTTCAGGGTTTAATATTATAGAGAGATATAGCCATCCTTACAGATTTCCTCCCCTGGTCCCTTGGAGCAATTCTGAGCAGTCTCTCAAGGGGCCACAAGATCATAGTTTTGGATGGCTTTGGCGAGCGTTGGTGTTGATTGTAGAAACAATGTCATCACCTGAAATCACAACATTAAAAGCAGCTTCAACATTAATATGGAGTTATATCGCTGAACCCCACAGTCTTTTTAGTTGTAGGCATGCTGTGTTGAGCTTGGGCTCAAGTGGCTGCTCAGGCATTTTTGCCATCCGCTTCGTTGTATTTGTGTCCATCTGTGGTGGTATTCAGTCTATAGGATGACAAAGTTCAGTGCATTGATCAAACAAGTTGCAAATCTCATTGCACTTTGAGAAACATTCATGTGCATTAGATCCTCCCCAGGTCATTATCAGTTCCACTGGAAAGACCTTTGTCAGCGTCAGACATAAGGTGAGTTTCACAGGGCAGTTCATATATTTACAGGTTAAGGACCAACGTCACTGATGATGCTCCACTTTATGTGAGACAGCTGAATGACCATGCAATAGTTGAATATCAATGAGCTTTGCATCACTGTGGAATGGGTAAACACAAAACATAATAACCATGTTCAAAGTGTGAGAGATAAATAAGGTCTTAATAAGTCCTAAATTTAGTGCTAGTAAATTCCCAGATGCTTCACTTCCATGATGAATGACAGTATGGTATTTAAAAATATTTGATAAGAGTAATTTAAAGGAAAGGTGCAAAAGCCAATATAACCAGTATTTTTACCAGTGGTATGCATAATAAAAAATATAACATCAATAAGAAAAATACACAATTTCACAATTACAATCATAAAATTGTCTATATAAATGGTTCAATTAAAAAAAAAACATTAATGCAGACCTAAGGTTTGACTAAATCAACAAGAGAATGAAAATTCAAACAAAGTAAGATTTAAAATCTTCAGGTTATTTTTTCCATTTCTTATGTATGTAACAGGCTAAAGTCACACTCAACAATGCAGGTTTAATTTAGAATTTGGTTAAATTAATAGTGCCTGCATTTTTAGATTTAGTTGATTTGATCAATTTTGAGTTTTCAAAAGTCACTGTTGGAAAATAGTGGGCCCTACTATTTTGCAACAGGGCTAATGAATAAACATGAATGAATTGAACATCTAAATAGACTAGTAGTCTCATTTAGATTTTGCTAATTCACAAGTGAAATAGTTTGTTATGTGACTGTAGCCATGCATAAGTCTTCTGTACATTACTATATCAATACACAGCAATTTGAAAAACCACAAAGTTGCAAAATTGTTTACCACAATTGATATTTTAGTAATATTTCCACATTGTCCTATATGTATGAAGTGAATAATGTATGATAGATTTGAATGATGTAAATAATTTTAACCTGGATAGTCGACATATACCAGTTAAAAATACTGAGGTTGCAGCAATGAATGTATGTTGTGTGTGTTTGTGTGCATGAGATGGGTAAGGTTTAGTTATAATTTGTGTTGCAAAATTTAGATCCAGCGCTACACTGGGAGGCCATGTAGACAGGCAGTGTTAGTGTATTTATTGGGTATGATTGGCCTCTTTAAGTACCTTTATTACCCATCTCATGTCAAGCTGCGTGTCCTGTCTGGATACAGGCAGGTTTGGGCAGACGCCAACCTGAATGGTAAAATATGCAGAGAGAAAAAAACACAGTTTTATCTGAGCCTTTACACAAATTATATTAAAATAGATAGTACTACTTTAATTTCCCATTTATGGTCTTAGCTAGACATGTTTTATAATTGGCATCAAATTACATGCCGTTAGAATTTAATTTGTGTTGGTTTACAAAGACATCTTATTATCATGATCATGTTTTTGCAAAGCAAAAGGTCAGATCAACTGAGCATTGATGGTCAAATTTGAGCATATCCTTTTAAATTTCTTTAGCTTTTGAACTTTCAGTCTGCCATAATGTGAGCTTTATGTGTGTGAAGATTTGAAATGTTCTCTGTGTGGCAGTGTTTCAGCTGAGGCTATGTGTTTGTGTAAACATGCTCGCAACAAAGGGTGGAAGTTTTACGACAGTGTGTAAAATTTAGTCCTGTTGTAACAGGGAGCCAGGATGGAATTTGAGCATGAGATGTGACTGTGATCTGGCTCAAAATACTTCCAAATCAATGTTTTTTAAGGAGCATGATAAAATGCAATGTTTAAGGCTGAATCCTGTAAGAAAGCATTTCCATAGTTACTGCAGTTATTACACTGGAGCCACAAGGCAATTCTATACTCCTGTTTGTAGTTTAAACTGCAGCTATATTGAGGATAGCAGAGTTTACCACTTTTAGGAGATGAGACTCATTCAACATATAAACACAAGTACCTTAAAATTTATAAATTTCAGCATACAGTTAATTCCTTATTTATACATGACATGCGGTCTAGAATGCATCTGTGGCTTCTAAAACCTCAGACCTGAGTGTTTTTACACCTACAGTACATTAAGAAAATCATGTTTTAAGGAATTACTCAGTCTATGTGTACATGTAGTATCACACAATACCATTGTGTTCTGTGGAAATGAAAATGTGTATAACACAAATATAACAAATTTGGAAATGCAAACAGGATCAGCAATTGTTAACTTTTATTGCCATTGCTACAGTGTTGTTTTTCACTGAGAGTATTTTCATTCCAATCAGATCGATTAGTTTAGTTGATAATTTTCGGGCATGTCAATTTCTCTCATCACAGATTTTTGCATTATTAGAAGATAAAGAAATTCCTTCTTATTAATTTGATTATTTTTCCTTTCCGTTTCCTCTCTTAGCTACTTACTGTTTTCCATCTTTAACTATCTGCTGACTTCTTTTTAATGTTTTAACATTAAGAAAGATCCTCATTTTCTTGCTACATGCATTTACTCTCATTTTCACACCTGCTTTGTCCATTTTACACACTTCAATTTTCTTTTCCTTCCTAAATCATGCTCAATCTTAATGAGATTGGACGCCATTATTGGCTGTGATAATATACAATATCATAATGTTCTTACGATATAAATCATATTACCTTAACATAGTATACATTTTAAAATCATTTTATTACTGGTCTCTGGAGTGGCTGTTTAGTAATTTGTCTAGGATGACTGATTATCATCTTATTGATCTTTTGGAATGTCACCTTTTGATTTGGCTCTTTGCTACGGTTGTTCTTCCATGTTCACTATCAGTGCAGGATCAAGTCACACTGGAAGCCAGTCGTAAACTTTATTGCCTGGACATTTAGTGAATTGCAAGCACATCTCCAAGTCAATCATTGCTCGGTTTAAAGAATTTTGTGGGTTAGTCACAATTTTCTTATTTTGAGCTTAGTTGTTATTAGGTGAGCTTTCTTTTGTAAATCTTTCTTCATATGTGAATGTTTGAAAGTTTGGCACGTAAGGGCAAATGCAGAATACACATCTTGTAGATGTATGATCTTATCATGTCCAGTGTGGGGTGTAATTAGTTACAAAGTAAATAGTCACTGCAATTTAAAATTACCTTTTCACAAAGAATCAAGTGAGAGATTATTTCTCATTCTTAGGTAGCTTAATTACAGTGACTTATAATGTACTTGCCTTAAATGCTATATAAAACTTTAATGGTTCTATATAACTCAATTCCGATAAGTAGGGTGGTACCTATCTCAAACAATAGAATGTGAATTTATGAAATATAGTGTCATGTATTTGAAACATATTGTCTTTTTCTCAAAACAATACAAAAATTCCTGATTGTTTATTTTCTATTGCCCATGCAATTTATGTGGAATTTTAGTCTTTAGTCAAGTAATTAAATTACTTATCAAGTAACCGAGTTACTTTTCAGGCAAAGCCATTGGAAACATAAATTAACTACAACTTTAGTGATGTAATTAATAATTTGTTTCTTTTGTCTTTAAAGTAACACTCCCAACACTGACCATGTCCTTATCTGCCTTACAGCTTTGGCTATTTAGACAGAGTCTTAAACAGCATTTAAAAAACTATTTTCAGTGTTTTTAAATATCTCTTGGAAGACTTTCATTACATTTAATACAAAGATTACAATAAGAATTTCCAATTAATCTAATTACAAATTTCAAAATTCTTGAAATATAAATGCTGCTTGTTTGCAGTGTTGCAAAGTTATTGTAACATGTGCAATAAGCAACCCTTAGTGGAAACAGTTATATTCAGAATTTAGATTGTCATTTGCTGCTCTCTGTTAAGTACCAGAATAAAATTTGGATGATGTTATTCCATCTTAAAATTTAATCTCTTGAAGAGATTTTGAGAATTTTGGGTTTAGAGCTTTCATTCTTCTCCCACTCTGCTGCTATTATGTCCCTGACGAACAATGTGGTTTTGTCTAATTCTTAAGCCCAACCAGATTTTTACGGTCTCTGGTCTATCCTTTTTGAGTATTCCGACTCATTCTACAAAATGTGTCTATATAAGATGCATTTATCTTTCCCTCAACACTTTAAAAAGCAAAATAATTGACTTACCTCAACAGTTGGAAGAAGAAGAGAAACTCGAACCTCTTTTTTCGGAGCATTTCTTTTGAATCTTGCGCTGAAAGACATCACTCGCCTGAAACTTTATGGGAGATCACTAGGGTCTGTCACCAATTGTAAGGGCCCATCTATTTTTCCTATGACGGAACTAACAGCATGGGTGAAGGTTAAATGCATGTAAGCCTTTTAGCACATGTGAAAAGAAATATTTTTATTCATTAAGATTTATTTTAATTTGTTTCCAACTCCGAATTTTAATCTGACTCCAATTTATAATAATTTTAGATTTATCTAATTCAAGCTGATTACCTTATAGGTTGTGATTCGGTCTAATTTAGATTGATTAACCTAATAAATCCTTATTCTCAAGTAATGGTTCATCATTTACCCGAAGTCGCTTAGAGTCAGTATGCTGGCCAGTTACATCTGCTCACGGACACAACCTCGCCAGTTCCGATTCTTAGCCGATAAGCTAATTTCCTTTAAATAATAATAGGCCGCCCCATGCTTGCACATATTTAAAGAAAAGTTTAATTTAGCTTAGTCAAAGAATATAACTGAAAGCTACTTCCTTTAAGCAATAATTGGCCGCCCCATGCTTGCACATATTTAAAGAAAGTTGTATTTAGCCCCCTAATTTATATTATACTAAGTCAGTGATTGTCAGAAATCATCAGGTCTCTAATGCTGTGCCCATGCTCCATCCATTGATCCTGAATGTATGACAAATCCTGGTCGTAAGCTGCGGAAACATCAGCCTAAACAATCTACTAGATTTAAATGATTTCAGGAGATATTAGAGTTAAACAAGAATTTTACATTTATTTGTCAGGCAAAGATTTTCCATTCCAATTCACATAATTAAACAAAATAAGCCAATCAAGATTGTACAACATCAATTATTCGAAGATACATTTAAGTTAGAGATTAATACCTGACCGTGTAGAAATACATTGCAGCATATAAGTCCTGATGCAGAGCTCAGAGACTCACAAACTGCAATGGGGTATCCTGCCTACAGAATCCCCCAGACACTTCTGCACCCTTTGCCTAAATACTCAAATCGTCATAAATTCAAGACAATAAAAGCGTCACCAAGCCTCTTGCCTGGTCATGAGTTGATACAAAGACCATTTTCCCTGGAGTGGAGCATCTGGCAAAGATCTTATCAAAGAAATTAAGACCACTTTACCAATCACACAGAGACATTTAAAATGACACTAAGCATGACAAGTTAAAATTCACAAATACTGCAAATATACATCTTATATCATTTCACCATAGAAGCTTGAAATCTGGTCATTCCTGAGTAACCTTTTTAATGACCCAGGCCGTATAACTGGGGAGGGTAAGAGGGCCTGAGGATAGGTGATGTGTCAACTGTCCAGATGGCTTTCTCGAGATCCTCTCTGAAGATTATAAAGTTTATTGTTTTACAGCATGTTAGTTCTCGTGGTCTGATCTTTAGAGAATTTCACAGCAGTTTTCAGACAGTAAACTCCAGGGTAAAGAGGGGGGGCTCAGGATGCATGATCGAGACAACCCGAACAACTGGTTTCCTAGCTGATCTTCTTCTCAGATTAGAAAGTTTATTGTTTTAGTGCTTGACCATTCTCGTGGTCTTGTCTCGTGTGGAGCTCCATAACCGTTTTCAGGGTTTAATATTATAGAGAGATATAGCCATCCTTACAACCTCTTCAAGTAAAGTGTTACCAAAACTTTTTTATTTTCTGACTACATCATTGTTGTGTCAACACAGACTTAGAGCTTCTTTGTGACGGAACTACAAGGCAGCACACACTTACAGACTGAAGCTACTGGAGGGGGTGTAGACTTGCAGAGCCTGTGGCTGTTTTGTATGCGAGCGTCAATGTTTTGAATTTATTATGAGCTTAAACCAGCAGCTAGCGCAGGGAGATAATGAGAGGTGTGACCACATCTACCACTGAAAAACATCCAGTTTGTGAAGGAGGTTCAAGGTGGATCAAACAGTTCTTTTCAATGATTCGTCACTGGATTGAAGCATGCATTGAGAGGATAAAATGCTCATTGTTTTTGTCCTACACTGTGTACAATTGCTGATGGTTTTTTGCACTAAAATTTGAATATGGTGAATACAGATTTGTTTGGGGTTGGTGCATTCTCAGAAAGGAGGGATTTAAAGAGAACAACATTTGAAATAATTTGAGGATTTTGAGAAATAACAATGAGAAATTTAGGAACATTTATGTTTTTTTATATTTGTCTTTTGTCACTAGATTGCCTTTCATTTGCCAGATGTGGTGCCATCTATCACGACTATTAGATAATACGTTTTCAGTCCCTTTAAAACACATCTTCTGTTGCACAGAAAACACTCTCTCACTCTTCTCTTTGCAAGACCAATGAAACTTCTTGTTTTATTGTTCTCCAAAATTATACCTATTTATGAAGGTTTCTGAGTTCATTTGTTAAGAGTTATTTTGTTTAATAAAAGTGTTATTTTGTTTGTTAAGATGTTTGGTTACAAACTCTTAAAGCGGTGGTCCAGAGTTTATTTTTAAGGCTTGGCTGTGTTTATGGAGTGCAAAGCAATGTGTGCTCATGCTTCATTTGTAAAAAGTCATGATATTTTTTCATATATCTTAGGGGAGAGTGGGGCACAAAGTAACACTTTTTGGTTTTGGTCAAATAATGAACAAAGTAATGGGGTTAGTCAAACCTTATTTTTTCACCAATAACACACAAGCCTCTCCTACAAATGAGCACTGAAATTATGATCACTGGACCAGTTTCTGTGCAGTATAGCCAAAAGTGCCAGGAGTAAAAATGTTACTATTAGCCCCACCTGCGGGGCAAGTTGTAACAGTCGGAGGGTTAATTGTAACACGTGCTTATAAAGGCAGATTTCACACAATTATTGTAAATTCAGTTTACTTTAAATAATAGCTAGATTTCCTCAGTAATTGTCTCATTTTTTTGAACATAGCACAGTATGTTTATTTATTTATTTGTTTATAGGATAAACACATCTGAATCTATTTGCATTATTATCCATTTATCCAGTATTATACAATGCATTTATTTGCATTAATAGCAATAAAATATTTTTTCTATTAAAAAATAATTTCTGTTAAAAAACATTTCTATTAAAAAACATTTTTAAATAAAAGTTCTCAACATTACACAAAAATATTTTGTTTGTATAATTGGTGTCCAACAGTGTGTGTCTTAATTGTAACACCCTGTTATGAGACAAGATGGCGGCGCGTTCGGTTCGCGAGGCTCAGCGTCTCTCCAGTTTCTGCAATTTTGCAGTATTATTCCTGCTCATTTCGGGTCTGTTTGTGCAGAACAGCAGTGCCTTTACATCGTACACCCGACAGGACATCTTGGATATTGGATTGTGCATTCCGGACAGTTTTATTAACAATCTTCGACTCATCCCTGAGATCGCCAGAACACCCGGGCCTGAGAGACTTACCCGGCCGGGCGGAAGTGCTCGGAGGCAGCGCAGAGAACGTAAACAAAGACGGGGGAAGCGCGGCGGGCTAAGAGCTAAGCTAAAGCTAACACCACACCGGCTCTCTTTACCCAGCATCTTTCTCGCCAATGTACGGTCACTGGTGAACAAAATGGATGAGATTCGACTGCGCATCAACCACAGCAAAAGATTATGGAACTGTAATGTCATGATTTTCACAGAAACATGGCTAAACAGCGGGATACCAGACAACGCTATATCGCTAACGGAGCATCAAACATTCCGAGCAGACAGAACGGCGGATGACTCCGGTAAGACCAGAGGCGGAGGATTATGCATTTATATTAACAAAGCTTGGTGCACAAACTCTGTCGTCGTTGGGAGACATTGCTCTGTTAACCTGGAATTTCTAATGGTTAAATGTAGACCGTTTTATCTGCCACGGGAGTTCACCTCCACCATAATAACTGCCGCTTATATCCCTCCCGACGCTGATGCCAAGCTCGCTATGAATGAACTTCATGCAGCCATCAGCAAACAACAGACTGCTCACCCGGAGGCTGCTTTTATTGTTGCGGGGGATTTTAATCACTCAAACTTAAAGACAGTGCTCCCCAAATTCCATCAAAACATTTTCTGCCACACAAGGGGAAACAAAACTTTAGACCAAGTTTACACAAACATGGCTGAAGCATACGCTGTGACCCCCCTCCCCCACTTGGGTAAATCAGATCACCTTTGTTTGTTTCTCACCCCCAAGTACTCACCCATCGTCAACCTTGTGAAGCCATCAGTAAGGACCATCAAAGTGTGGCCAGCGGGGGTGGACTCCACACTCCAGGACAGGTTTGAACACACAGACTGGAGTATGTTTGCTTCCCAGGCCACATGTGGCTCTCACACAGACATTGACAGTTACACTTCCTCTGTTCTGGAATATATCAACACCACCATAGACAGTGTTACAACCCAGAAACAGATCACCACATACCCAAATCAAAAGCCATGGATGAACAAGGAGGTGCGCCTCCTGCTGAAGGCATGCAACACTGCCTTCAGATCAGGGGATGCACAGGCCTACAGCACTTCCAGGGCTAATCTGAAGAGGGGCATCAAAAAGGCCAAGCACTGCTACAAGCTAAAGCTAGAGGAGCACTTTTCCAACTCTGATCCTCGGCGCATGTGGCAGGGCATCCAGGCCATCAGCAACTACAAACCCAGCCAGTCCACCCCCACAGCCAACAAATGTCTCCTTCCTGAACGAGCTAAATGACTTTTATGCCCGCCTTGAAAGAGACAATACAGAACCCTACACCAGGAACACTACCTCAACCGACCACTCACCCATCACACTCACCTCCTCAGAAGTCTACACCGCACTGAGTCGGATCAATGTGCGTAAGGCTGCTGGACCAGACGGTATTCCTGGGCGCGTCCTCAAAGCATGTGCAGAACAGCTCGCTGGGGTATTCACAGACATTTTCAACCTGTCGCTTAACCTAGCAACTGTGCCAACATGCTTTAAAACCGCCAGTGCCGTAACACTCCAGCCCAACATGCCTGAATGACTACCGCCCTGTAGCACTCACACCCATCATCATGAAGTGCTTCAAGCGGTTGGTCCTGGCACATCTGAAAGACTCTCTGCCATCCACACTGGACTCACATCAGTTTGCCTACCGTGGCAACAGGAGCACAGAAGATGCCGTCTCCATAGCACTGCACTCTGTCCTCACACACCTGGACAATAAAAACACTTATGCACGAATGCTGTTTGTTGACTTCAGCTCAGCATTCAACACTGTCATACCCTCTAAATTTTTGATCAAACTCAGAGACCTGGATATCGACACGTCTCTCTGCAACTGGGTTATGGACTTTCTGACTAACAGACCTCAGAATGTTAGATCAGGCCACATCTGCTCCACCACCGTCACACTCAACACTGGTGTACCACAGGGCTGCGTGCTGAGCCCCTTCCTCTACTCCCTTTTTACCATCGACTGTAGGGCTGTGAACAGATCCAACACCATCATCAAATTTGCAGATGACACCACAGTGATTGGTCTAATCAGCAATAATGATGAGACTGCCTACAGGGAGGAGATACAGCATCTGGCCACTTGGTGCACCGACAATAATCTGCTCCTTAACACCAGCAAGACCAAGGAGCTCATTGTGGACTTCAGGAAGGGGCGAACAGGCTCACATGATCCCATCCACATTAATGGGATGGCCGTTGAGCCTGTCTCATCCTTCAAGTTCCTGGGGACCCACATCTCTAAGGACCTTTCCTGGACCACCAACACCTCCAGCCTGGTCAAGAAGGCTCACCAGCGCCTATTCTTCTTGAGGCAACTAAAGAAGAACCAGCTTTCATCAGCCGTCTTGGTAAACTTCTACCGCTGCACAATAGAAAGCTTCCTGACCAACTGCGTCACAGTCTGGTATGGAAGCTGCTCTGTTGCTGAGCATAAGGCACTGCAGCGGGTGGTGAAAACTGCCCAACGCATCACAGGGACTACACTGCCAGCCATAGAGGACATCCAGATTAAACACTGTCTGCGCCGAGCACGCAGTATTCTCAAGGACACCTCTCACCCTGCTCACAGACTGTTTTCTCTCCTGCCTTCCGGCAGGCACTTCAGGCTCCCCCGGACAAAAACCAGCAGACTGAGGAACAGCTTTTCCCCCAGAGCTGTCTTCCTTTTGAACTCTGCCCCTCACTGACTCTTTTGCCCCCCCAATACACCCCCCACACTCCTCTAACTTATACTCCTCACAATCACTGCACTATTTAACATTTGCACATTTAAAGTTTGCACATATTCATTGCACTGATTCATTTATTTGAACTGGACATACCCACAGCACATGGACATTTGTAATTATGTTATCTATCTGCCACTCCTGATTATTAATAGCATCCTGTACATATATTCATTTATTGTAAATCTGTTCATAGCTAATACAACCTGTATATAATGTTGATAGTACATCCATCTGTAAATATCACCATAGTTTTTCTATAACTGCACTTTATAACTTATACCTGTATCCTGCACTTGCTGCTATTGCACTGCTGGTTAGACCTAAACTGCATTTTGTTGCCTTGTACTTGTACATGTGTAATGACAATAAAGTTGAATCTAATCTAATCTAATCTAATCTGTTACAACTAACCCCGCTGTGTCGTGTTTTCCTCAAAAAAACTGGCTAGCAGTCACTGTGTGTTTTTTACATCTTTCAAAATGGTTACATCTTTTAGCCTAGAAGATGGAAATCCCATCAATATAAGATATTACATACATACCTTTACAAATTTTTTAAAATAAAAAAAGTATAGACTATAATAAAAAATACTTTTATGCTGCAAAAATGGTTTCTCCTGTGTTTCTCATCCAAATTTCGCCGAACTTTTTCAATAATTGGCAGGAAGACGTCTGCTGACACTGTGGTGAAAATCTTGGAAGCATGCCATGGTTAACCCTGAGCAAATACCTTAAAACTCTGTGTTACATTTTACCCCGCGTTACTTTGTGCTCCGCTCTCCCCCACTTGTTAATGGCACCAAACACCATTCATGTTGTCTACATCCTTGTTTACATCCTCGCTACAACATACCATGAACTCTGGAAACTAAGCATGTAGTAGATCAACTTTAACAAATAAAAATACTTAAAGGTTGTGGCTCACAATTCACAGCTTCATCTATTATAGTTGGAGCTGCTTCTTTGAGGAGTTTTTAGCCCAATCCAGCACTGAACTGTGAGAGATTCTGGAAGCTCTCCTTTGTCAAATGCTAGCAATATCTTTTTATATAATTCTCTGGAACATAATTAAAATTAAACTGTAAGCACTTCTCTTTTTGTGTTGTGTCCTGTGGAAGCCCAAATACAGAAACAGAAGAAGCTCTTTGGAAATAGCAGCATTTGGACGGCATTTTAGCTTTCTCTGCTATAAGATTACAGCGCTGCTGGCCACACCCCTTTCATGTGTTGGGTGTATGCGCGTGGTGAATGCTCGTAATCTGAAGCATTTGTGATCTCACTAGCCCGGATGTATTTTTTTTTTGTAGTCCCCAAACTTCGTTTGCTGTAGGCTTTGCTAAGCTAACGCTGTAAAAGCCAATGTCTCCATTTGCATTGAACTTTGAACGTCTTACATTCAGAGATGTTGCTTATGTTCACACAGCTACATTACACATGAACTAAAGTTTAAAATATGATATCGCAGTGGACCATGCCTTTAAGACATTCATTCATTTTCTTTTTGGCGTAGTCCCTTTAATAATCCGGGGTTGCCACAGTGGAATGAACCACCAATTTATACAGCATATGTATTACGCAGCGGATGCCCTTCCTGCCGCAACCCATCACTGGGAACCGATTACTACATACACACTCATTGACATACACACACACACACACACACTACGGACAATTTAGCTTTCCCAATTCACCTATACCACACTTTTTAAAAAATCAGTAATTTTACAGTTTATTTTCAGCAGCTGGGGTGCCGGGAAAAAAAGTTAAATAACAGCCGGTAAATTACAGAAATTTACTGTAAAATAACAGGTTGAATTACAGAAAAATACCAGAAATTTCAATTTAAGCATATTTCTGTAATTTAATGGCCGTTATTTTACAGTACATTTTTGTAATTTAACAGCCGCTATTTTAATTTTTTTTCCGGCACCCCAGCTGCCGGAAGTAAACCAAAAAATTACTTTTTTTTTTGTTTTTTTACAGTGCACATGTCTTTGAATTTGTGTGGGAAACCAGAGCACCCGGAGGAAACGCCAACTGACCCAGCCTAGGCTCGAACCAGTGAACTTCTTGCACCTTCTTGCTGTGAGGCGATCTGTTTATGGAAGAAATGATGTACTCCTATTTAGTAACATTGCCCATGTTATTGAACTCATTGTGGAAAATCAGGAAAAAATGAGACATGACAGACTTTCTGCAATGATGTCATGCAGCACCACAGACTTGGCATTGGCTGTCATGAACTATGCCACACTACACAAGAAGAAGCAATTGAATCTTGTTTCTCAACACCCATTTGTTTCTAAATTTCCAGGACACTCCACATCAAGCAATCCCTACCAAATTCGAGTCAAAATTATGTAACCTAAATGGGTCGTTAAAGAATTAAAAACTTTTGTTAAACTTACTGTTTGAAACAGCAAATGCAGGAGAGACTAAGCATTTTTATTTGGATATGTTCTCTCTGTTGTTTAGAATAATTAACTAAGGTCTTTTTAGCAGGCTAATTACATTAGTTGGTTTTCTAGGTCTGTTTTGTATGATATATTTTTTGGCTGTCTCTCTGAGGTATTGTAATTCCTTTATTCATCCTTGGCTTAAATCTTTGTCAATACATTTACTTTCTCTTATTGCATTTTCCATTTTTGTGTCTTGGTCTGACAGCTTGAGTCTTTGGTTATTTAATTCTTTCATTACATCTCACCTCTAGCAGAAGTAATAGCCAGGGCAGTTGAACTATTTTTAACAATATGAATAAGATTCTGGAAAATAACTGCCGTAGGTGATCTTGTCGGTGAGTTGAACGCAGTGTTAACAGAGCGTGGGGCGAGAATGTACAGCAGAGATGATGTGTGTGAGAAATGCAATTGTGTGTAACTCCTTCCCCAGGCTTGCACCACTCGCACTGGCATGAAGGGTGTTAAAAGAACTATTCCTCTCACATACAACTTCAGTCATCCTTTGAACTAGATTGTTTTAGAAGTGTCAGTGCATATTATAAATCCACTATAGATTGTAATGAGTTTATGAACACAAAGGGAAGCATAAAGGGAAGAGATGTCTATGCATATGAAGTAATTGGGGAAAAGTGTAATGCTCAGTATGGTGAAAGTTTTTTTCCCCTTCAAAGAGGCATCTATGTTTGTTTACTCTTGCATAGATTTGAGTATTATCTCAACTAACACCTTTTGCAAGGTGGAATATAATATTGTTACATGTTTTGGGCTCAGGAGGCATTATTTTATAACAATATAAAAACTCAAATAAATTGTAATGGTTTAAATGGTTATAATGGGATTTGTATTAGTTTTAAAAGGAACACTCCATTTTTTAGTTTGTTTTTTATATGCATGTGTCTGAAAATTGACTAACTTCTGTCAATATATCCACTAATTTATCTAGCTAGGGGTATTTTCAGGCAGAATATAATTGTGTCTGCTGCAGCCATGGAATTGAAGCAACACAATGTGTTGAAAGTGACACTATTTTCAAAAAGAAAAAAGTTCCTTTAAAGGGCACCTAGGTTACCCCTTTTTTCCAGATTTTAGTGTTTAGTGTCTCCAGAATGTGTCTGTAAAGTTTCAGCTCAAAACACCCATCAGATTTTTTATTATACCTTTTATAAGTTTCTATTTTATACTTTTTAGCAACAAGTGGCGTTTTTGTTGTACTGCGCCTTTAAGGCTAGTCCTCCCCGCCCACCGTTTCAACGTGCCTTTCAGCATGCCATAATCTCCTCCCTCGGCTGCCTTAGACAACAGACAGACATAAAGGAAGAAGATCTCACGTAATCTTTGTGAGAAATACTACAGTAAGAACTTTACCAATGAGTATTTGATGAATTTGTTGTGGAGTTGCAACGATGAGTCACACACAATGTCGTTACAAAGTTCACGTACACACACAGATACACAGCGCAGACACAATATCCACAGCTGTATAAATATCTCTGTTAGGTTAATGTACAAAATAAACCTAATTTAACATTCACAAATCTGGATTGAAGCGTCTTCTTTTATAATTGTTCCGACACGTGGCTGTGGTGAAAAAGTAAAGCTGAAGTAAATCGCTGTAATTCATTACACACATGCACTGTTTTAAACAACATTTTAAACTTGTAAAACTCACTCTTGATCACATTTGATGATGATTGATGATCCTAGCAAACTGAACAGATCTTTTATTCATGGTTGCTTTGCGCTTGTCCTCTCTTGTTGATATGATTATACACGTTACTACGGAGACATATTAATACGCAGCTGTCAATGAATTCAGTGGGTGGGGGGACTGCACTCCTACATCAAGTTCCGGTCAGTCTCAAAACCGCTCCAATTGGTCTACCGTTTTTATGTTGTTAAATTGAAGAAAAAAAAAGGACTGGGTGTGTTTATATCACCCCAATATGACGGCATATACACTATACCTACACATATGTCTGGTAAGGTATCACATATGACATAAAAAGTTGATGGTAGGGTTAGGGGTGGGGTTAGGTAAACGCATTAAAAAGCATTGGATGCAGCTCAGATTGCACTGCATCAGGTCTGCATCCAGACCCTTCTCAGACACATTAGAAACCAATAAAATGTAGTGTTTTTAATGGTTAAAAATGGATGGTTTGTAATGGTTTTTAAATAACGTGTATAGTGGGAACCATTAGAATTTCAACAGGGTTGTCAGATTTTACTTTGGATAGAAAATATTTGATAAAAAATTGTAACACTTTACAATAACAGTACATGTATAATGATATATTGATATGTAAACTAAACATTACTTCATTATGAATTAATGATGAGTTAAGGCATGTGCTTATCAAAAACTAGTGTGTGAATAACAGCTACCTTAATTAGTTGTTAGTACATGTTGTTAACTAACGTATTAATTAACATTTAAGATAAATGTAACCAACAGGAACTAATGAGCCGTTAATGTATGATTATGTCATGACTTTACTTAGAGGGGCACATCACCATTAACTCATCTTCAACTACTCATAAACCCGTGTTTAAACTGTTCATGTTGATTGAACACTGTATTCATTGTAAATGCACTAGACGGACGTACATAAGGAGTTCATGAGTAGTTAAAAATAGGTGAATGATGATGTGCCCCTTCAAGTAAAGTCATTATATAATTATACCAGCCGATTCAAATGTAATCACTTGAATGGGTGTTATGAGTGGTTGTCAGCTGATATATGGGCCAGTAGGGGCCTTCTGCGCCTACTGGTAGGCTCAGAAGGCTTTTATTATCCATCCACATGGTTAATCAGCAATACATCACATCCGTCTGCGGCTGAAAGTTAACGAGAATTATTTTTTATTTATTGAATTTTCCATTTGATTAATTGAATTGAATTGTATTTTATTAATGTCTACCCCAACCCCAAATGATAATAGCCTTCTGAGAACACCCGTAAGTGCAGAAGGCCCCTACTGGCCCATATTTATCAACTGATTACCACTGATAATGCCCATTCAATCATGTGATAACATTCGAAGCGGGTGATTATGCATTAAAAACTTGTGAGTTCATGATGGTTAAATTAAGCATAAACTAATGTGGTAATTAATACGAGTCAACAAACAATCATGTACTAACAAGTAATTAAAGTAGCCATTATTCACACATGAACTCATGTTGTAGTTAAAGCTAATTCATGATTATTACATGCATTAACTTATTATTAGTCCATAATAAAGTAATGTTTAGTTGCTATGGTTTGTGTTGATCACTCTTACTTGCAGCTGTGTCTGAAGCAAATATGCCTAAAACTCAAGCTCTTGTGTTGTGTGTTTGAGGCTCTGCGCCAGTCCTCTGGTGAGCACATAGATTTCCTTGTATGAATATGGATGAGCAAGACAGGAGAAGGGCTGTCAGAATGGAGGCTGTCTGTCAGTTGATATGACAGAAGACAGCGTGAATGAGCTGAAAGAGAAGCTTAACTTTAAACTATTCCATTTTAGAGGTTTAAGAGTTTTTCTTAAACTTAAACTTCTTTTTCTCTGTGAATTGACTTCTTTTAGCTAAATGCTGCATTAAGTAGGGCTACAGCTATCTTAGAACTTAAATTCAATTATCAACTTTTTTCATCTTTTGTATCGCACAATGGCTACAACAGTTTTCTGGACATTCATGTATCTTTGGACGTTGCGTTGTACTATCTTGCCAGAAGCTCTCTGCTTGGATTCTGCTATTGGTGCAGTTGTGTCTAAAGGCTATTGTTGGGTCATCATTTTACCCCTCTGACTCATTTAGCTGAGACTGCAGCATCTTACATACGCTGACCCATGCCATAATAGTGCAGTTGATACTGGTTCTTTTTAAGGTCCATACTTTGATTGTATTATTTTTTTGGTTGGCTTGTGGGTTTTGACGTTATCCTCCTTATTAGCATATTTGCACTGCATATTTTATATTTTATTTGCATATTTGCTAACTATGTTTGTTAGCATATTTGCACTGCATATTCATTGATTGGACGAACACTGAAAGAGATTCGTATTTAAATACATAAAGCCTCTAGCAATTCAGATTCTCATATTATATATTGCAGATACTTATGTTCTCAGGAGACATAACTGGCTATTACACAAATACTACTACTACTACTACTACTACTACTACTACTACTACTACTACACACACACACACACACACACATATATATATATATATATATATATATATATATATATATATATATATACACACACATATATATATATATATATATATATATATATATATATATATATATATATATATATATACATATATATATATATATATATATATACATATAATATACATATATATATATACGTATATATATATATACATATATATATACATATACATATATATATATATATATATATATATATATATATATATATATATTTATATATACACACATCTGCATAAAACCTAATAAACAATCTCTACAAGCATAGAAAAATACAATGAACCATTATTTATTGTTCTCCGAGGTGTCTAACAGTATTCAGGTACAGTAATTGAATAGTCAAATGTAAAATAATACTGCATTGTCTTTGTTCTATAAACAATTCAATAAAATTAATCATTATTAAGGTTACAATTGGTACAACCTCCTATACCTGAATGCTTTTAAAATCCTCACAGGCCTCAAAAACGCATGCAAGTGATATCTTGCGATGTGACTATTGCAGATGCTCACATTGTGATATTGATGCTAAAACAATATATTGTGCAGCTCTAAATCATCCTTCAGTCATTTTCTTTTCGGTTTAGTGCCTTTAATAATCTGGGGTCGCCACAGTGTAATGAACTGCCAATTTATCCAGTATATGTTTTTCGCTGCAGATGCCCTTCCGGTTGCAACCCATCACTGGGAAACACACATACACTCATTCACATACATACACTATGGACAATTTAGCATACCCAATTCAGCTGTAGTGCATGTCTTTGGACTTATGGGGGAAACCGAAGCACCCAGGGGAAACCCACACCATAATGGGGAGAACATGCAAACTCCACACAGAAATGTAATCGTGCTACCCACCGCACTACCATGAAGACCTATAAAATAAAATTTAATTAAATTAAATCAATAGACAAAACAAACAATGCCAGTCAACGTATCCATGTTTGTCAAACCAAGCAAAATATGACTATAGACATTTTATTGTACGGTGGGAAACAATACACGGGTATTTAAAAGGTGTTCAAAGGTGTTTTAAAATTTTTCCGATGATGTCTGTGTCTATATAGCCTATTTAATATGTAATTTTGTATTATGTTAAGATTATATTGCTGTCACCAACTGATGTTAGACAGGTGGAGAGAGATGTTGTCTGAAAATTCCAGCAGATCAGCTAATGAGACCCTAAGATCCTCTTGCACCACAAACCATGCTTTTTTCAAAGTCATTTAAATCACATCGGTTCTGCTTCGAGGTTTGAACTTCAGATCATCTTCACAGAGTCTAAATTCCTCAAGTTGCGTTGTTTGTGATGTTTGCATTAAAAAGCAGTTGAATTGGTGTTCCTAATAAAGTGGCCTGTGAGTGTGTTTCTACTGTACATGTATATTTCTGTTTGCAGAAATGAATAGTAACAGTACTTCTAGAATCACAGCACTAATACTAAATGAATATAATGCACAGTTGCTCTGTAAGACTCTGAAAAAGAAAGTGTACAGAAGCAGTATTAATGTTAAAAGTGAAGGTGAAGGACTTTTGAGAGCCAGGCCTGTTTTATTTCACTAATCAGTGATATCTAAAAATGTGGCTGTTCACTCTCAGCTGGATTTAAATATCCAATGCTTTTGTAGAGAGATTTTATAAGGCTTTTTATAGGGCTAAACTGAGATACACACATCGATGTGTTACCCAAATGGATTCTCTAAACAACATTACAAGTTCTTGGTTGGCTGGGGAGTCATTAAACATAAAGAAAAGTGAAATGAACACAACCACTGAGAACAATACCATAAAACTTGTTTTTCCTTTTCTGTTTAGTCATTTTGAACATATTTTTCTTCCACAGACCCAACTAAAATCCCTTTGGGGTAAATTATTTTTAAAAGAACTGTGCTTCCATTCATCCAACGGATCAAAACCATGCACTTCCACCATGTTATCAGCAGAAAGGGAAAGTTTTGGGTTTAGTGAACAAGTGGTACTTCATGCTTGGTAGATTTTTCGACAGTTTAATTATAAAGCTGCATTTTAAAGCCTCCCATAAACCATTTATGTGCTGCTGGTGTCACTAAATGGCTTTTCAAAAATAATTAGTTTTTTTGGTTTTTCAAACACTATAACCTCACCTGCCATTATTCAGAAAAACAAGTATCCCCAAACTCACCCCATTGGCAGCATTTTCTGATATATTTGTTTTGTTTACAAAGCTGTGGGCTGCCTGTCACATGAATTTTGTTGTGCAAGGATTCATTTTTTAATTTATCACTGATAATGTTTGACTTGCCCTCAAGACCAAATCTCCTTTCTAAATGCTTCTGTCTTCTATTTCTCTGCTTTTATCCCTACAAAGCCATGGCTTAGTTACAGCCAGCGAAATTTATTATCTAACCTTAACACACATTTCTTCATTATAGTCTTATTCTGACACTAAGGCGGCCTTCCTTTACAGAAAAAAAAACACAAGTAATCATATACAGTGCATCCAGAAAGTATTCATAGCGTTTCACTTTTTCCACATTTTTTTATGTTACAGCCTTATTCCAAAATGGATTAAATTAATTTATTTCCTCAACATTCTACACACAATATCCCATAATGACAACTTGAAAAAGGTTGTTGCAAATTGATGCAAATTTTATACAAATAAAAACCTGAAAAATCACATGTACATAAGAATTCACAGCCTTTGCCGTGAAGCTCTAAATTGAACTCAGGTACGTTCTGTTTGCACTGATCATTCTTGAGATGTTTCAGCAGCTTAATTTAAGTTTACCTGTGGTAAATTCAGTTGATCAGACATGATTTGAAAAGGCATACACCTGTCTATATAAGGTCCCAGGGTTGACAGTGCATGTCAAAGTACAAAACAAGCATGAAGACAAAGGAATTGTCTGTAGACCTCAGAGACAGGATTGTCTCAAGGCACAAGGCTGGGGAAGGTTACAGAAAAATTTCTGCTGC
Source organism: Danio aesculapii (assembly GCF_903798145.1). Classification (NCBI taxonomy): domain Eukaryota; kingdom Metazoa; phylum Chordata; class Actinopteri; order Cypriniformes; family Danionidae; genus Danio; species Danio aesculapii. Next base: position 23,658,701 of record NC_079453.1, on the reverse strand, counting down.
TCTGAAATTTCCAATGAGCACAGTGGCCTCCATCATCCGTAAGTGGAAGATGTTTGGAACCACCAGGACTCTTCCTAGAGCTGGCTAAACATCTAAGCTGAGTGATCGGGGGAGAAGGGCCTTAGTCAGGGAGGTGATCAATAACCCGATGGTCACTCTGTCCGAGCTCCAGCGTTCTTCTGTAAAGAGAGGAGAACCTAACAGAAGTACAACCATCTTTGCAGCAATCCACCAATCAGGCCTGTATGTTAGAGTGGCCAGACGGAAGCCACTCCCCGCCTGGAATTTGCCAAAAGGCATCTGAAAGACTCTCAGACCATAAGAAACAAAACTCTCTGGTCTGATGAGACTAATATTTAACTTTTTGGAGCGAATGAAAGGCTTTACGTTTGGAGAAAACCAGGCACCGCTGATCACCAGGCTAATACCATCCCTACAGTGAGGCATAGTGGTTGCAGCATCATGCTGTGGGGATGTTTTTCAGCAGCAGGAAATAGAAGACTAGTCAGTATAGAAGGAAAGATGAATGCAGCAATGTACAGAGACATTCTGATCCAAATCCTGCTTCAGAGTGCTCTTGACCTCAAACTGAGGCGACGGTTCATCTTCCAGCAGAATATCAGTGGAGTGGCTTCTCAACAACTGGGCGAATGTCCTTGAGTGGCCCATCCAGAGCCCAGACCTAAATCCTATTGAACATCTCTGGAGAGATCTGAAAATGGCTGTACACTGTCACTTCCCATCCAACCTGATAGAGCTTGAGAGGTACTGCAAAGAGGAATGGAACCTTAACCTCATCAACTCCTTTCTATCTTTAGGCCATGTTCCAAATCCTTTCAAGCTAGCTGTTATTAAGCATATTATTAAGAAACCACAACTGGACCCCAGCAACCTAACTAATTATAGGCCTATATCAAATCTTCCATTTATGACTAAAATACTAGAAAAAGTTGCTTCTGCCCAATTATGCTCCTTTCTGCAGACGAAAAATGTTTTTGAATGTTTCAGTCAGGTTTCAGAGCTCATCACAGTACAGAAACCACATTAGTGAAAATAACCAACGATTTACTCTTAGCTGCTGACCAAGGGCACATCTTGTTAGTTTTACTGGATCTTAGCGCTGTATTTGACACCATTGACCGTAATATCCTCATAGACCGCTTAAATTCTACAGGTGTCCAGGGACAGGCTCTACAATGGTTTTAGTCATACTTAGCTGACCATTACCAGTTTTAATGGACATTTTAATGGACATCTTTCACAAGTCAGGCCAGTAAAGTATGGGGTGCCTCAAGGATCAGTTTTAGGCCCCTTGCTGTTTACAATATACATGATACATGACACAATACACTAATTACAATAGACATTATTAGAAGACATGGGATCAGCATTCACTGCTATGCAGATGATACTCAATTATATATTTCAACTAAACCTAATGAGACGTCTAAACTGTCTAAGCTAACTGAGTGTATTAAAGATGTTAAAGACTGGATGACCAACAATTTCCTTCTCTTAAACAGAATTATTACTTATTGGGCCTAAATCCTGTACACAGCAGATTTCACAACTCTGCGTGAATGAGATTCAAAGTTAGTATTAGCTCTACTATAAAATATTTGGGTGTTATAGCATATTATAGCATTAGACAGCAATTTAACTTTTGAAATTCAAATATCCCATGTCACAAAAACTGCTTTCTTTCATCTGAGAAATATCGCTTAGTTACGTAGCATGCTATCCATCTCAGATGCAGAAAAGCTAGTTCATGCTTTTATGACTTCTAGACTGGATTACTGTAATGCTCTGTTCACAGGTTGCCCAGCATCCTCTATTAACAAACTTCAGCTAGTACAAAATGCAGCTGCCAGAGTTCTTACCAGGTCAAGAAAATATGATTACTTCTTACCTATAAAGTTTTAAATAATCTAGCTCTTGTTTATCTAACCAACCTCCTGTCTCGCTACAATCCAACCTGCTTTTTAAGATCTGAAAACTCAGGGCTTCTGGTAGTACCTAGAATAGCAAAGTCGAGTAAAGGGGGTTGAGCCTTCTCATTTATGGCTCTGGAATAGCCTTCCTGATAATGTCCGAGGCTCAGACACACTCTCGCAGTTCAAAACTAGATTAAAGACCTATCTTTTTAGCAAAGCATACACTCAATGCATCACATAGCAGTATGATGCATGAATGTGCTACACGCATCTCGTTTATATATACTATGAACAGCAGCTGTTCGGCGGCTGTCCGCGGCTGTCCCCCGCGCCCAGCCTCGATTTAGGACGATTTAGTTCATATTTCTGTCGTGCCACAGAGTGCCATCTGAATAGATAAATTTTTAATAGCATGCAAATGTGTGTGTCTGGTCTGCAATACTTTTAACTGTCATATGCGCGCCGCGTCGCAGTGCTGAGCAGCGCATCCGTTGTGTGGCGCCCTTTACAATAGGCCATAATATGAAATGGATGGTTTTGACAATAATTAGAGCCTGACAGACAGACAGACACACCCATGCATGCACACTTGTTTTATTTCATAAAACAATAATAATAATTATTATGAATATTTTAACAAATTGAGTAGATGCCTAGTCAAATGACATTTTTTCAACTGTGGCTTGTGTGTCATAAATACATGTCATTGTTTGCTGCTCGTGTGTGTATGTGATTGGCCCAGATGCAGTCTTGGATCCTTGTTTATATTATGTAAACTTAAAACACTCATTCATTGTGCAGTTAAGAGCGGGATGACCTTTGAGGCTGTGAAGGGTCACTTTTGTGTGCTTTCACGGTGCATTGTAGTGCTGTGTGTTTGTGAAGTGAGGCAGCATTCAGGATCTGTTTTCACCGATCTCAGTTCCTTTGGACACACTGAATGAGTCACTAATGAGCTTATAGGATCGTTGTCAATTTGTTTCTCCTCATTTTCTCTCTAGGATTTATTTATATGTTGATATTTAACTTTATGGTAAAGTGAACACTCTTTGGAATTATCTACAAGAGTATGGCAATTACATTATCAAGGTTCTTTTTTAAAATGGCTCAGTGGTTGCTTGGTTTATTTTTATTTATTTATCAGAAACAATATCTGAATAAATATATATCAGACAGATAGCACAGGTACACATAGATTATTCTAATGTAGGTCTTTAGTGTTAAGCTAATTGAAAAAAGTAGCCCAGGCACACATAGATAGAAAGATATGCTGCCCCATGGCTAAATAGTGAACAATAACAACAAAACATGTCTTGCCAATAGATATGTGTCATTCTGTCTCAATCATCTTAAGTGGTATTGTCACATCCTCGGCTCGTTTCTGCTGCTCCACCTACCACTCTCTCTCACTATCACATTCCCTGCCACCTTTCATCACGCCCGAGCACAATCACATGAGTTCTAATCAGACACACCTGCACCCCTCATCAGCACTCCCTATATAACCCAGGGATTCCAGTCAGTCAGTGGCTGAAAGCACAGAATGTAATGAGTTGTTTGCTGGGTAAAGACTGGGGAGCTGAAAGGGTTGCAATGAAAAAAAAATGTATAATGGTTTAATAAGATCAGTACTGGATTATGGTTGTACTAGGGAACTAGATAAAATTCAGTATAAGGCATTGCGATTAATAACAGGGGCTATAAGGTCTACCCCTACAGCAGCTCTTCAGATTGAAACTGGGGAAATGCCACTAGAAATTAGGAGAGTCTAACTGACAATGAATTACTGGGTCAATATACAGGGACATAACTTTGATCATCCAGTTAAGGAAGTGTTAAAACCTTGTTGGGGGAAAAAGGAAAGTCAGATATCAAGAGTTGTGGGTGGATTGTACCAAAAGAGGCAGAAGAAATGGAACTAAACAAGATGTCCATTAGTCCAACAGTACCATGGTCAATTACTCCTGAATGGTTACTACCAAAACCCATTGTTGATACATCACTGGTAAAGAGAAGAGATAAGAGTGAAGAGGGCAATTTTAATATTTAAATGGTGCAAACATATCTTAAAGACAAATATTTTAATCATGTTTTAATATATACAAATATATCTAAAGATAGTGGAAACAGAGTGGGGGTAGCATACACAGTAATAGATTTTAAAATAAAAGTTATTAAAAGAATCTCAGATGATCTATCAGTTTATACTGGAGAAATGGTGGCAATACTAATGGCACTTCAATGGGTTGAGGAACACAGACCATTAGGAGCATTGGTATGTTCAGACTCAAATTCCTCATTGATGACATTAGAGAGTGGACATTCTGAAAGCAGAAAGGATATATTGATTGAGATATTGCAAACACTATATCGCATTCAGATGATGGGATTAGAAGTTAAGTTCTGTTGGGTTCCAGCTCATAGTGGAATAACAGGGAATGAGTTGGCAGACAAAGGTGCTAATGAAGCAACAAGAAAATCAATTGTAGACATGGAAGTAAAATATAGTAAAAGTGAGATGAAGGTTTTAATCAAGCGACTTTTTAAAAAAAAAAATAGGTGGCAAAAACAATGGGAGGAAGGAAAAAATGGGAGGTGGTTGTTTAATATACAAAGCAATGTGGATAAAGGAAGAAAAACAAGTAGAAGTCTAGGAAGAAAACAAGTAGAAAACAAGGGAAGAGAGTATAATTTCAAGAATTAGATTTGGACATACAGGACTCAACAGTACATTGTACAAAATGAAACAACATAAGACTGGAAAATGTGATTATTGTGGGCAAGAAGAAACCGTGGAACACGTTATTATGAGATGTACAATAGGGAAAGGAAAGTATTTATTTTCAATTTGAAAAGAGTTAATATAAATTTTTAATTGGTTAAAAAAAAAAAAAAAATAAGTCAGATGAGGGCTGTATAGAATTGTTTATTCTTTTTTTTTTTTTTAAATGACTAAATTAGATAAAAAAAGAATTTAAATATAAGTGGTGTAGGTGAAATTTTTTATTATTTTTTTTTTATTTTGTAAAGATGATAGAAAGCGCGATCATGGCCCACACTCCTAACCAACAGGTGGCGGTAATGAACCTAGAAGTTATATGCCAACCGCCAATAAAACTCATGAGAAGAAGAACAGTCAGTGGCTGAAATTGATGTCTGATGGTTCACCTTACAGTCTCCCTGACTCACCTACTTCCGTGGATGTTTCTCCTCTCCAATGAACATTTAACATGTGGATGATTCTCTCAAACCTGTAATGAACAAAGCTATCGTTAAGGGAAGTGACTTTACACTGTCTACTTGAAGCTATCTGTTTACAACGTAAACTACGATTTATCAGCTCCATTGCAAATACTTTAACTTATCTGCTTCTCCTGTTTATTAATGCACTACTTTGAATATATTGATGAAAAGAGAACCCTCATTGTGTGACCGTGACGGGCATGTTCTTAAAATCATCTATACATTGAATCAAGTTTTGGCATTATTTTCTTGCTTTGTGGATTTTAGATTTATGATATGTTTGCAGCAGTGAATTATATTCTGAGAGAACCTGTTGTTTGTGAATATACTGGCAGTAGCAAGATTCGATGCTTGCTCTGTGCCAATAGTTAAATCAGCATCAAGACCAAACACCAACATTGCTTTGTACAGATTTAGTACCATACTCTGAAAGTGGCCATGACAGAACTTAAGGATTTGTTTTGTGATTAATTGACTTAATTGGTTAAGTTCCAAAAATACAGTATTTTATTATACATAATATTTTCATTAAAGGGCAAATATTTTACCCCTTTTTCAAGATTTAAGAAGTCTTTTGTGTCTCCAGAATGTGTCTGTAAAGTTTCAGCTCAACACCCATCAGATTATTCATTAAACCTTTTTCAGAATATTGGAATTTAGCAATTTTTGTTGCCTGTGCCTTTAATGCTAGTTCTCCCCACCCAAAGTTTCTATTAGCCTGTCAGAGTGTGCCTCAATCTCCACCTCTGCTGCGTCAGATAATCAGCACAGTGACAGACATGAAGCATAGTTCACTTTAATATTTGTGGGAAATAATACAGTAAGAACTTTCGCAATGATTATTTGATGTTTTTGTTGTGGAGTTAATTCAGACCTTTCTATGAGTCACACACACAATGTCGTTAAAAAGTTTATGCACACACAGACACACACACAATGCGCGTGCTTAACTTTGCACTGTTTTTGCATGGCAAATATGACAGGACACATGTTTATATCCACTGCTGTATGGAAATCTGTTATGTTGATGTACAAAATAAACCTGATTTAATGTCCACAAACCGGGATTGAAGCATCTTCTTTTATAATTGTACTAACGTGACTGTGGTGATAAAGACAGTAAAATTGCTGTAATTCATTACAAACATGCACAGTTTTAAAAACGTTTTAAACTTGGAAAACCTTATTCTTGATCCTATTTGATGATGGTTGATAATCACAGAGAGCCAAACAGATCTTTTAATCCCAGGTGCTTTACGCAAGTCCTGTCTTATGGATATAATTATACGCGTTACTATGACATTGTTAATACGTGGCTGTCAGTCAATTTGGTGGATGGGGAAACTGCACTCCTACATAACATTGCGTTCGGCCTCAAAATATGAGGGATTTGGATCCTATTTTAAAGTCAGGAATTAAAAAAAAAAAGAGACTTATTGTCTTTGTATGACCCCAATATGATTTTGGACACACTATACATACACACAGTTCTGTCCAAACAGCTTACAAAGATGATTTTCATCATAGGTGCCCTTTAAATATATATTATAACTTCTATTGTATTAAAACTCTGTAATTTTAGCTTGTTCTGTTATTCTCGAGTGCTGTTATATGAAAAAATCAGCATGAAGATTCTAATTTTGTGTTACATGTAATAAAGAACTTGGGGTAAGCAAATGTTAACTATTTTCATTTCTGGTTGAGCAATTCCTCTAACAAAACAGAACATGACTCATTTCATGAAACAACTACCTTAGCAAAGAAAGATGTGAGGGCAGTACATTTCTTACATAAACAGACAGAAACATATAAAATGTCAGCACTGTTTGAGTGTGACTGCATGCTGGATCTCCATTAACTGATGCGCTACAGTTACAGCCATCATACTTCAAAGAACAAAGTCTCAGCAGTACCATAACATTATGTCTGGAGCTGGCTTAACATTTTCTTCCCTCTATTCTGTTTCTCCCCGACTAGCCGTGCCAAAATTTCTCTCCACAACAGAAGGGCTAATTAACTATGCTATCCCCGGATGAGGCTGTGACGTTTCTGCTGAGCTTATGGACCGTGGCAGAACAGGCTGAGAGGGAAGAATCTGTGGGATGCAGTGATATATTGGAACAGTGTTTTGGCTAATTGGCCATGGAAAAGAGGACGTCAGTACATCATAGAGACGGCGAATAATAGATTAATGGGCATGGCCCTAATTGACAAAGGGTTGGCTTGTGAAGATAGAGGTTGTGGATATGGTGGATGAGTAAGTGGAAAAAGCACTGCATGAACAGGAAATACCAGATTTACATCTCACCATGAGCTCTTCTCTTCTGATAGATGCTGTTTTGCCCTTCAGCAAACCATTTTAATCCCATCATGCTTCTGGTCCTGGAACTGAAGGTTTCCAGTTACCCGTGCAAAGCAGTTTACAATCCTGCCAGTGTATCCTGGCATTTCACACCGCTTGATAGAGATTGCTTTCTCTCAACTTGTAAGCTTTTTAAATCAAGTTTCCACCAACTCATTTTTATGTCAGTTTATTGCTATTTTACATTTTGGCAAATTTGTGCTGAGTTCATATTTTAGCATAATTCACTATGCTTACTTTTGTTTACAAAAATCATGAATACTCTTCCATTATAATCAAATGCATAAAAGCCAGCTTGTATGCTTTGCCAGCTTGCTGCTCATATGAGCGTTCTTATGAGGGGGTGCGTTTCCGAAAACCATTGTTAGCCAACTAAGGTCACAAGTTCCATTGTTACAAACATAGTTTGTAAATCAACGATCAAATCCATTGTTCCAACATGTTACCTACATGTTTCCAACTACACCTTTAAAGCAATGTTAGAAGCATAATTCCTGGTTGTGTTCTATTCTCTTTTTTCCTCTAAAGAAGTTACTTCACCCTGTTTAGAGTGTCATTATGGACATTTTATTGTATGTTATAACTAACATGGTTCAAGCGATGGATCTGCGACAAAGCAGCTACGGTTTTGGGAAACACTCATCACTACATCGTGTGAGTCCAGAAAATCGGGTCCAGTTGGGCCAAGCAGGCACAACTAGCGAAACCTGCTCCTTGCCTCCCCGACCTTGCACAGAGTCTGTGTGAGCAGGCTCACTGGGGAAAAAACACATTGCATAAACCCGGCCTAGCTGAAAGCCAGCGCATTCATGCAGAAGAGGGAAAGCAGTTAGCGAAGCGCGGCCAAAACAGCTGGACCGTGCTGGGGTAGAGTCTCCATTTTCCCGGAACGTAACTGTCGTAAGAGCATGTAAGCTGGCACGGTAGAGCAGATAGTAAGCATGCTGAGACATGCGGCAGCAGCCCATATCACCTATACGGTTGATGTATGCTATAACAGCCATGCTGGCCGTCATAACCAGCACCTGTTACCCCTCCCATACCGGTAGGAATCGACAGAGAGCGAGAAACACTGCCAACAGCTCCAGGCAATTGAAATGCCATGAACCTGCAGCTGCATGCTCGATACACACAGCCCGTCAGTCCATTCTGGAAGCATCTGTCAGAATGACAGCATGACTGGACTCTTGTTCTAAGGGCACCCAGGCCCATAGAAGGCAAGGTCCATCCAGAGGCATAAGGTGCGGTTACACAGCGTGGGGATGGTCACCAGGTGCGTCTCTGCACACCATGCCCATCTGGGGACCCCATCATGAAGCCAGCACTGAAGGGATCTCAAATGAACAATTGTAGCAGTGTGACAAATGTCTACAAATGTCATATGCCCCAGGAGCCTCTGTGAGACCACTGTAACTGCCAATTTGAACGAAGTTAGCTCTAGCCTGGTGCGTAAAGTGCACCGTGATGGAGAATCCAGCTTCAACCAAATATAAGAGTAGATCTCGTCCTTTGTCAGCGCAGCGCATATCCGCCAGGTTAAGTTAAGAGTGGCATTTCTGGACCACTGTGTGGCGATCGTCCTCCCCAGGGCACAGGCGGCCGACTTGAAGGTCATGAGAGCATAGTCGACCACCGTGAAGAGCTTATGCATAAGCCTGGGGAAGAACCGCCCTTGTGCAGCACAGCCAGGTGGTGCTGTGGTGCAGAGCAGAAACGGCATGGCCCGCAGTCATGTGTGAGCTCTGGCTGTGAGAGACACAGATAACCCACCCAGCTTGGATGGGAGTCTCTGCTTACCCCTCCAGGTGGCGGCACCCACCGCCTGAGGAATAGCTTCATACCCACTGGCCACCTCAACGTTAAGGGAGGGGAAGGTGGAAGCGCATGAGGACTGGGCAGAGAAAAAAACCTTCTATGCCTGCGTGTGCTCGCTGTGCGTCCTGGGAAGAAGGGGACAGGAGCTGGAAGATTCATCTTACATCACCCAACACATCACACCCTCTAGTTGGTTCGGCGGTGAGACTGTGGGACAGTCCAGCTGTCTCCAGCCACACTGAACCATGACCATGCATTGCAACCTGTTGGATGGTAGCGAGCCCAGTCTGTCATCTGAGCACGACAGCTTGCCCTCTGATATTGCGATGGGCGTCTGATCTCTGTTGTCATCTAGTGGAGGCACAGGCATCCCAGGGGATGAACCGACACAACCTCTTGAAGCTTGTGGGGCCACGGGACCGGAGGCAACAGAGAAACCTGTGATCCTCAGATCTGCCCACGTGCTAACTGCTTTCACTGGGAGCAACGGGGGTGGCTTGGAAGTCGCAATCTCAGCTGTGCAACAGCCATGGCCTCAAAGTGACTACGTTTATTACATGGACATCAGTAATTTATGCCTTAATCTAATTAAGATGTAGAAGTCCATCTATTAGCCCAATGACGAAACTAACAACATGGTCGAAAGTTAAATGCATGTAAGCCTTTTCTAGTGCTTCTGAAAAGAATTGTGTTATTTATTAGAATTTATTTATATTCGTTTTTTTTAGCTCCGAATTTAATCCGACTCCAATTTAAGTGATCCTAAAATTTTGACTCTGTTTCTAATTGTAAGAAAGGATCACATTCATCATTTATGACTTAATTTAGAGTTTTGATTTATATCTGTTCTCTTACTCTTCAGTTATACGTCCATTAGGGACCAAACGCCGCTCAGAGTTCCACGCCCCGGGTTTGCATATCTTCTCACGGACAGTATGTCGACATTCTGAAATTAGTCAAAGGGTGCAGGATTAACTAATATTCAAATAGGCCGGTTGCAAACTGCTCACTCATCCCTAAAAAAATAGCAAAAAATAGCCAAGCCCATGCAACTTGCAAGAATCAGCGATTAGTTGATTAAAGATCTCCATGCTGACATGCCCAAAACGGCTCTGCACAGTCAAATGTGTCTTAAAATCAAAATCTAACCATGTCGAATCTTAAAGGTAGCGTAGGACTCCACTTAATCTACTGGATATAAAAGATTTCAGGAGAATTCAGAATGAATCAAAACTTAACATTTTATTGGTCAGGTAAAATTGTATTCTGCCAATTACATAATAAAACCATCAGAAAGCCAATTTAGAGATGATCCTGTAACAATACAACATCCATTACTCAAAGATAAATCAAAGAAATATAGATGCATACCTGACCAGAGAGGTATGTTGCAGCATAAGTTTCAGAGATGCTGCAACGGGGTGTCTTTCTACAAGATCCCCCCCCCCCCCCCCCCCCGACCCATATCACTTCTTTACTTTATATTCTCAACTCAAAGCATCTCTAAGGAGGGGGAGCATCTGGCAGAGATCTTAAAAACCAAATTAACATATACAAGTAAAATATTACAGTGACATTAAGACCATTTTACCAATCACACAAAGACATTTAAAATGATACCAAACATGAATATAGTATTACAAGATATACCATATTAAAACCTTAGACATTTCATGTGAAAATGTGAATGATTTGCTCTGATCAGAAGATAAATTAAGGGTCAAGATAGGGGGCTTGAGGTGAAAGGAGAAGGGTGACTTTCTCGCATTACCCCCTGGTGTGGTGTAGCTCTGTTTTTCCAGCTTGTCAACAGTGATTTGAATGGAACAGTTGAACAGCTGGTTTGCTGATCTTCTCATTTCATGATTCAGGAGTCTGTGGTCAGCACTGACTCGGTAGGTGCAGAGAGTGTCAAACAGCTGTGTGTGTGTGTGGACTATCCTGTCACAAAACGTGGAGAAAAAATCTTACAAGACAGTAATAGTTTGATCAAGGTGTTTACATGTCTGTGCTGCACTTCAATAATGCGACTAAAATCGACATACTCCACACGCCTTAATTCGATTTGTCTTTAGTTCGATTATGACCTTAATTGGATTAATTTAATAAAAAAAAATAATAATAAAAAAATAATAATAATAATAATCGCTGTTTACATGGTCGACTCTTAATCAGAGTATTGTCTTAATTGCATTAAAGTCGATTTTTTTGGTGTCCATGTAAACTTACTCAGTGAGAGCAAGAGCTGTCCGAGAGCACCATACTGCGATGCAGTACCCGTGTGCACCAACGAATCCAGAAATGCACAGTCAGAACAGCGTTGTGAAAAAGACGCGTTGCTCTCTTAGGGCTCTTTTAATGGAAGCGAAACACCCAGGGGGCAGGAAAGCCCAGATCGACCGCCCCTGTCACGTCTTCTCCCATGCTAGTGTGTAAACTGGTTTCAGTCTTGAAATCAGGTAGGCAGATAGAGTGTCTTCAGACTCATGAGAGGCACTGAAGCAAGATTCTAATGCTCGCTTCTCAGCCATCAGCTGATATACTCTGCTAATGACTAATTGCTGACAGCTGTGGAGCTGAACTCCGCCAATTCATTTGAAATTCATTGGCCCGTTTTCTTAAGCTGCGGTCACACTGGAGTTTGTGTGTGCGGAATTCTGTCGTGCGGCGCTGCGAAAAGGGGCGGGATTAAGCAAGATGATTAGACATTAAAAAAAGCGAGCGTTTGCTCCATGCTTTAAATTTCTGTCCAGAGAGGTCATGTTAATCAGAATCAGTTTTATGTTTTGATCCTCGATTGGTCTCACGCAGTCAAGTGATGTGATTTTGCAGGTCAGAGTTCACCAAGCTTGAACTTTGCACCGCAGCGAACTGCGAAACTTAACGCATGACCTTGCGTTTTCGGTCTGACGCATTCGCGTGCTTATGAATGGAAGTCTATGGGAGGAAAAGCCCAGTGTGACCCCAGCTTTACTCCTCAGAGTGATTGGTCATCTGGCAAACTTCCCATGAAGGGGAACGTCTCAGGTTACGTATGTAACCATAGTTCCCCGAGAGGGAACGAGACACTGCGTCTAACCAGAACGCTAGGGGAACACCTCTTTTATACGCGTCTTGAAGCACATGTGAAATCAATCTAATGTAATTAAGCGGTGTCGTCAGACCAGAGAGTATAAAAGCCTGCACTGAGCCTTCAGTGTTAACTTCAAATTTGCTTGAAAGAAGTAACAGGCAGAAGAGAGTATGGCGGAAGACGCAGTGTCTCGTTCCCTCTCGGGGAACTATGGTTACATACGTAACCTGAGACGTTCCCCTTCTAGGGAACTTCAACACTGCGTCTAACCAGAACGCTAGGGGAACGCAATACCCACTAGGCCAGATTCACTGCTGACTGTGAACGCACACTACGCAGTGAGAACAGAGGACCCTGGTGAGGGGTCTACATCGAGCTGATAATGACGCACAAATGTATGTGGCGTCGACCATCCTGCCGCCAAACAAATGTCAGAAAGGGCAGAGCCCGAAATAGAAGCTTTGGAGGCCCCTACAGCCCTTGTGGAGTGGGCCTTAAATTTAGGTGCGGGACGTCCAGCAACCTGATAGGTAACCGAAATAGTCTCAACTATCCAATTACTTACAGTCTGCTTGTTCGCCGGACTCCCCCTCTTTGAGGGTCCGAAGCAGACCAGTAACTGCTCACTCTTTCTCCAGTTGCTAACCCGGTTAACATACGTATCCAGAGCCCTAACTGGGCAGAGTAAATTCAATTTCTCTTGGTCCGACGACTGAAATGGGAGCGGATTAAAGGCCTGCAGCACAGCAGGTCTCGCCACATGAGTGGGCACCTTCGGCACATACCCAGGTCTGGGATAAAGAAAGGCTTTGGACATGCCCGGAGCAAACTCCAGAAATGAAGGTGCAACCGACAGAGCCTGGAGGTCACCAACCCTTTTTAGAGAAGAAATAGCTAATAAAAAAGCTGTTTTTAATGTCAGAAACTTATCTGAAGCCTCCTGCAGTGGCTCAAATGGGGGAACAGAGATGCCCTCGAGCACCAATGTTAAATCCCATGTCGGTACTCTGTGTGTGCTGACAGGCCTTAGCCTTATGGCTCCACGTAGGAAGCGACGAATAAGCGGGTCCTGCCCTAGTGACTCATCATCTAGGGGGGAACGGTAGGCCGCTATAGCTGAAACATACACTCTCAGAGTGGATGCAGCTAACCCAGCAGACAGGCGATCTTGGAGAAATTCCAGCACTGAGGCTACCTGACAGCTGACTGGGTTCAGCTGGTGTTCTCTACACCAAGCTGAAAAGAGAGCCCATTTTAGGGCATAAAGCTTCCTTGTGGAGGGAGCCCTGGAGCTTAGAATGGTCTGAGCAACCTCGGTTGACAGTCCATACTCTATGAGGTGGGCCCCCTCAGAGGCCACACCCACAGTTTCCACAGGTCGGGTTGGGGATGAAGTATCATTCCTCCCGCCTGGGACAGAAGGTCCCTCCTGATGGGGATCTCCCACGGGAGACCCGCCAGCAGGGCTATGAGGTCTGAAAACCAAATTCTCGTAGGCCAAAACGGGGCTACCAGCAGTAACTGAATCCCGTCTTGACGGACCCTCTCCAGGACTCCTGGGAGCAGAGCGACCGGGGGAAAAGCATACAGACGAAGCCTCGGCCACGTCTGCACCATGGCATCCAATCCCAGAGGGGCTGGATGCGAGAGAGAAAACCACAGTATGCAATGCGTGGTCTCTTGGGAAGCAAACAGGTCTACCTGCGCTCTCCCGAATTTTTCCCAAATGGTCTCCACCACCTCGGGGTGAAGTTTCCATTCCCCGGATCTCACCCCCTGCCTCGACAGGAGATCTGCTCCCTTGTTCAGATGGCCCGGGACATACATTGCCCTGATGGACAGAATTTTGTTCTGGGCCCACAGGAGGATCCGATGTGCCAGCTTGCATAGCATTCGAGACCTCAGACCCCCCTGATGGTTGATGTAAGCGACCGCCGATGTGTTGTCCGTGCGGACTAGAATATGATGGCCCCTTAAATCGGGGAGAAAGTGTTTTAAGGCCAGAAACACGGCCATCATCTCCAGGCAGTTTATGTGCCAAGAACGATGATGTTCTCCCCATTGTCCCGCTGCAGGAAGCCCCCTCAGGGTTGCTCCCCAGCCCGTTAAAGAAGCATCTGTCATAAGCATGACGCGATGACAGACAGCCCCCAACACTGGGCCCTGGGACAGGAACCAGGGCATTTTCCACATACTTAAGGCTCGAAGGCAGCGCCGCGAGACCTTGATCATGCGGAAAGGATTCCCCTTGAGGGAAAACCCCCTGGATTTGAGCCACCACTGCAGGGGTCTCATGTACAGCAGACCAAACGGAATCATGCTGGCTGCTGCTGCCATGAGACCCAACACTCTCTGAAAGTGTTTCACAGTGATGAACTGGCCTAGTTTGACTCTGTGTACAGCTGACTGAATCGAAGCGATTCGTGGCGGGGACAGACGTGCTCGCATCGTCATGGAGTCCCATAGCACACCTAAAAAAATGGTCGTCCTGGCTGGAACAAGCACACTTTTTGCGGTGTTCAACCGAAACCCCAACCTTCTGATATGGGTAAGAACGACATCTCGATGTCGTACTGCCATATCGTGAGTCTGAGCTAGAATTAGCCAATCGTCTATGTAGTTTAGGATACGTATACCCTGCATACGAAGTGGTGCTAGTGCCGCTTCGACTACTTTGGTGAAGGTTCGAGGTGACAGAGCTAGACCGAATGGAAGAACCCGATACTGGAACGCTTCGCCCCCGAAAGCGAACCTCAGGTACTTCCTGTGTTGGGGAAGGATGGATATATGGAAGTATGCGTCTTTCAGGTCTATTGTCACAAACCAGTCCTCGGACTGAATTTGTGACACCACGTTTTTGATGGTTAACATCCTGAACCTGAGGGCCCCGACGGACCGATTTAGATTTCTCAGATCTAATATGGGACGCAGTCCCCCATCCTTTTTGGGAACTATAAAATACCGGCTGTAAAACCCTGATTCTCTGTTGAGTGGGAGAACACGCTCTATCGCGCCTTTTTTTAATAGAGCCAGTACTTCCTGTTCCATAACCAGAGCCTGTTCTGGCTTCACTATGGTGGGTGTAACACCGTTGAAGTGAGGTGGCCGTGCACAAAACTGTATTTTGTAGCCGTGTTCCACCGTGAACAGGACCCACTGAGACACCATCGGCAGGTGTTTCCACGCTGCCAAATATGTGCTAGGGGTACCAGCCTCTCGAGACTGGCCTCTGGTTGCTCTTGGACCCTCCGAAGAGGGGGTGGGGTCCCCAATGCCCTCAGACACTGAGGAATGCCCACCCCGGGAGACAAAAATCCCTTTCTCCGCGGACCCTGGTTCAATGAGGGCGCCGAATGGCGCTCTCGATGTCCAGGGGGGGCCCTGGGAAGCCTGACTCCCAACACGTCAGGACTTCCTTTTATCCTTCGCCTTCCTGGAAATTACTATTTTCCTTGTGAGATTTTTTGAGGAAGGCTCAGGCTGAGAGCGTGCTCTCCAGGCCCTCTTTTCCTGAGGGGGAGCCCGAGACGCCACACTCTCCTTTTGTACCGCCCGATATGAGGAGCTGGTTGACGGCTGGGGCTGTCTTTTAGCAGCCCCCTGACTTTTAGATCTTGGGGGGAGAAAGTCACCGAGGGAGCTAGAGCATTTTTTCACTCGGTCAAAGGATTCGGCGACGCGATTGACGGCGTCACCAAAAAGCCCTGAGCTTGATATTGGAGCGTCCATAAAAATAGCTCTATCACTTTCTGACACCTCTGCTTGTGTCAGCCAGAGGTGCCGCTCTGTAGCCACCAGGGTTGCCATAGACCGCCCCAAACTAGAGGCCGCCTCTTTAGTAGCTCTTAAAGCTAAATCAGACGCCCGAAGAGCTTCTCGAAGCTGTTCGGGTGTTGCTCCCCCACCATCTAAGCACTCTTTTATTAGGTCAGCCTGATATGCCTGCAACACTGACATAGTGTGCAGGCATCCGACAGACTGACCAGCCGTCATGTATGCTTTGCCAACTAGACCAGATGTGACTCTTAATGGTCTAGATGACAAAGGAGGGACCCTTGCAGATTTTAAATCTGGACGAAGATGACGTGCTAGATCCTCTTCTATTTTTGGCATTTCTGTACATGCTTTTTCCCCCAGCCCACGAACTGCTGAATAAACAACCGTTTTTGGTGTCATTAAACGAGCTGAATACGGATTATTCCATGATTTAGAAACAGCATGATGTAATTCGGGACAGAAGGGGAGGTCCCTCAGTGGAGGATCAACTCTGCTGGGTAATTCTCTCTCATCCAGCATTCCTGTCAGACGCAGCTGCTGCTGCTCACGTGCTGGCTGCCAGTCTATTACATCAAACCTGTCAGCAGCACGTGAAATCACCTCCACTAACTCCTCATATTCTACTGACCGGGGTGGCAGATCCCCCGACCCTCTTTGGCTTTGCTGCAGCGGCGCATTGGTTTCCTCGGAAACGGATGACGCCGCCCTCCCACGAGGCGCAGAAGAAACCGCAGAGCGTGCTTCTGACACTCCCGAGGGAGGATTAGATCTCGCGGATAGAGGAAGAGAAAGGACAGAGTCCGTCTCCATCTCGTCCGCTAAATCTAATTGAGAACCCCATGAACGGAGCCTACGCTCAGCCTCAGCACGAGCGGGACCCGAACCGCGAGGAGCGCGAGCCGCGGGAGTTTTATTAAAGAACTCCCTCCGACTACGCAGCACTTTGCGGGAGAGAGCATCACAGTGCACACAGTCAGCATTCTCAAATGCTGCCAGGGCATGCTCCTCTCCCAAACACTCTAAACACAAATCATGTGAGTCACCAGCCGTGATAAAACGGGGACATGGAGGCACACAGCGTTTAAAGTTTTTTTTCTGCCATATCAAAAACAAAAAAGCTAGTTTGTCAGTTTTTTTTGTATTTTGTGTATGCAAAGTCAGTAATGAATGGTCACAGAGAGGGTGTTTTTTCACGTGCGTGCTTCTTGAAAGCAAAGAAGTTGACACTGAAGGCTCAGTGCAGGCTTTTATACTCTCTGGTCTGACGACACCGCTTAATTACATTAGATTGATTTCACATGTGCTTCAAGACGCGTATAAAAGAGGTGTTCCCCTAGCGTTCTGGTTAGACGCAGTGTTGAAGTTCCCTAGAAGGGGAAACACTGTTCTCATCAATGGTGATGTCCAACAAAATAAATATTTTTAGTAAATCATGACACATTTATTATTATTAATTTAAAATATCTGACCGAAACAAACTCAAGCAGGTTAGTAATAAGTGAATCTGCTTTTGCTGTTTGGAGTTTAATGATCCTCTGCTGAGATTTTAACATGTTTAATGTGTTTTATTTCAGTTTATTTCATCCAAGGCAACGCGGTGGCGCAGTAGGAAATGCTGTCGCCCCACAGCAAGAAGGTCGCTGGTTCGAGCCTCAGCTGGGTCAGTTGGTATTTCTGTGTGTAGTTTGCATGTTCTCCCAGCATTTGTGTGGGTTTCCTCCGGGTGCTTCGGGTCCCCCCACAGTCTAAAGACATGCGGTACTGGTGAATTGGGTAGGCTAAGTTGTCCGTAGTGTATGTGTGTGAATGAATATGTATGTATATTTCCCAGTGATGGGTTGCAGCTGGAAGGACATCCGCTGAGTAAAACATATACTGGATAAGATGGCGGTTCATTCCGCTGTGGCAACCCCAGATTAATAAAAGGGACTAAGCTGAAAAGAAAATGAATGAATGAATGAATGAATTTCATCCAAGGTTGTAACTAAAATCAGTTGTAGTTTCTCTTTAGTGATTCTGCTTGTTAACAGCAGGTGCTGATCATTAATGCTCAATCAACACTTCATTAAAGGTCAAAACAAATGCAAGCACAGGTTGCCAGACTGAGAATCAACAGGGGTGTGCCATCGAGCCTAAATGCTGATTTAAGTCATGTTCTTAAACTGCACATGATAGAAGAAATATTTTTATAATAAAATGAGTTTTTGTCCTAACCAATACCTGGAATTTGTATTTTAGAAATGGTTTCTATTTTTTGCAGCTGAACAGAAAACTTGATAACAATGATCACCTCAGGTACACCTCAATCAGTGTTAAATGCTAATAATGTCAGCTTGAATGCCATTTTACCAGACATTTATTGGCATACTACTGAAAGCACCAACAGATAGTTTACCTCAGATCTTGAAAATAAAATAAGTCGTTTGAAACTGAACTTTAGAACTGTGAAATAATGCAAACAAACACACAACATTGCATTTAATAATGTTAAACATGTTTAATGTGTATTAATTAGGCTCTAAACTTTACCACTTCGTGAGTGCATATTCTGTGCTTCTGAATGGCTGTATTTAAATTTCTGTTGTGTTGCGTTTCGTCAAATATCGTGTTGTTAAGACACAGGGTTATAATGTAACCTGCTCGCCTAATGTTTACACTGGTAATATTATTTCCCAAATTATAACCACATGTGGACCTCTGAATCTGCATCTCATTTTGGAGTCTGCTACTGTCCACCACATATCGGTCACGGAAGCTTGCTCTGAGAGCCTTCATGACCGAATTAATCAAATATGCGGTTTTCCTTCAAGGCAGGGTGCAGAAATAAAAAGTGGCAGTGGGCGAGTTAAAATAACCAAAACAAAGTCAGCGTTCTGGCATGTAACATACATTGTAAAAGCAGAATATCTTTATATAACTTTAGCATTGTTTTTCAAGAATGTTTTTAGCATTGTTTTTCAAGAATGTTCACTTGGCATGCTTCTTAATATCTGCAAACATATTATGGTATTCTTGTGCTTTAGAAGAGTCAAAAACATATATACAGCGCCTTTAATTATTTTTACATTAAATAATTATTGCTAAATTATTGTATACTTGATTATTTATCGAAGCTTTGTATCTTGTGTCTTTATAGGGGAACATAATTAGAAAATGTTTGAGGTCAAGTTTAGCAGCAACAACAACAAACACCAGTGGCGGATTTAGGCATGGGCCCAGGGTGGCATCTTGGGGGCAGCAAGGGGAGATGGTGCAAAAAAAAAAAAAAAAAACATGCCCCAGTTAAAGCTTTGAGAAACGATTTACTTTATGCAAATAATAATTTAGATTAAAAAATTATTAGGGCCATTAACATTTGCCGTCTTTCCATGCGCAAGTTTGTTACTCTATGTGCAACTGAAACAACACCGGAGGAACCAAACTGACGCATGCGCATAGAGAACCATTTCCATGCTGCTGCTCCTGATATGAATACTGGTTGCACACCAATAAAATACGTGCCACTCATGTGCTGTGAAACCGAAAGTAACGAGGGGTCTGGCTGCAGACTCAGTGCATACGCAATCTGAGCTGCATCCAATGCTTTTGAATGGGCTCGCCTAACCCCACCCCTAACCTTACCCATCACAGTAACATCACTAGCTCCATTGAGTGCATTATGTCTGACACTGCATCTCTGAGAGATGCAATCTCAGCTTGTATCATAAAGGCCGCTTCCAGGTTCTATTGGAAGTAATAGCCTTTTCTGGAGAGATGTCGGCACGCAGCGAGTGTTGCAAATCAACAAAACTGAAGTTATATATATTAAATAGGTTGTTATACACGTTATACTGTATATAATATGAGGGATATAAGTTATATATATAATATGATGATGATTTTATTTTGGCTAAGCATGGCTATGAAGCGGAAAGGAGAGATGATGAGTCAGGGAGGTAAGACTTAACATTAGTTCTTGGTCATAAGTTGGGTATAAGACAACAGATAATTCTATAAAACATATATTTTTTGTATTCTATAGATTTTGTCATAGGTTGTCATAATATTCATGCAATATTCGTGAGGTGGTTTGCCCAGGGTGCCATTTAAACTAGAACCGCCACTGACAAAAACATATAAACACTTATGGTTTATGACTTTTATTTAACATTGGTGTATCATTGAACTGTTAAATGATTTAAAACGTTTTTCAGCTATGATGTATTTAATTTTAAGACACAGGTTTCCTCACTTTTAAAAGTAAAGCCAATTGCTTTTAAAGCGACAAGTTTACTTACTTTATAAGGTAAAGCAAATTGATTATTTTTTGTGTGGCCAGACAATGATCATGAGTGTTTTGTGTAGTCTGAGCTCAAAGTTTTATATTGTGTCATATAATCAACTTATAGATCTACATTATCTGTATGTAAATGCATGGTACTGTATGTAAATGTTAATTTGTACATATTTCCGATTGCAGTTCTTCCCAAAATTAGACATAAGACTTTTTAATTTTACAAAATCAGACAAACTTTTCAACGTGGAAAACAATGTGAAAATACCCATGTAAATGGAACCGCCGCTTTCAAATCTATCCGGATTAGTGTAGGAGCTGCTTAAGATTAATCCTGTAATCAGGCATCACGACTGCCTAAGGGGCACATGACTACAAAGTGTATAAGCTGCTAATATTTAATCAAAAGTTTTTCATTTAAAATGTTCTGGAATTAAGTGATAATCCTATTGGTTGCTGACAGTCTGCGAGACTGTGAACCGACCCTTATAAAAATACATATGTTACATGTGATTTTGACATGCACATGTAAAGCTCGTTTTTTTCTGACACTGTTTGAAATTAATATAAGACTCATTAAAAATGTAATTGATGAATGATACAAGAAAATGACACCAAAGAATTCAATACTTTGTCCTATACAATTAATTTGTCTTTGAGGGTGATATCATGATCACAGTATAATATAATATGCAGATTAAGTAACTAAAAAGTGAAGTTATGGAGTACTATTTGGAGATTAAATGAACATTAACATATTGCATAACAAACTGACTCATTATTGAACTCCTATATGACCAACACTAAACTCTTGATCAGCAGGAAATATATGCAGAAACATAAATAAAATCAAACTAAATAAATAAAATGTAAACCTATTTTTTTTTCCACTGTGAAACAAAAAGCTGCGGCCAGACCAGACTGTTTATAACAAAAACACTAGGGTACAAGGGCTGTCAAGATGCAAAAACAAATGTTAAAATTTGATCATGTTTAAAGGGGTGGTCCACAGTGTGTTTTTAAGGCTTGGTTGTGTTTATAAGATGCAAAGCAATGTGTGCTCATGCTTTACTTGTAGAAAATCACGTTATTTGGTCATATATCTTACTTTGATTATACAAAGATACTCAGCTAACATGAAAACGACTGTCATATTTCCTAGTTTCTCTGAAAGGCCCGCCCTCAAGACGCTCTTGGTCTGCTAACATGATGTGCTGTGATTCACGGATTGGCTCCACGTCACTCTCGTACAAGCGCACGCTTTTGCACTGTGTAAACATTCCAGTCAAAGGCTCAGAGCAGCGTTAGCTTCCTGAATCAGACAGCTCAAGCCTGCTCTCTAAAATAAAATCTGACACGTGTCTTTCACATATATTCGGAACAAGCATGTGTAAGTACAGTAATATGAAATGTTCACATATCTTTAGCAAGTTGGTTATCTGAGATGTAGAACACACCGAAAACAGCCGCATAGAGAAACACGCATAGAGAGACACTGCACGCACTGCTGAAGATTGTGGCTGTTTACAGTAGTTTGACTGATAAATATTAATATGTAGCTAAATTGTTAGCGGTGCTAAACAGCATTTCCCGCTGTTTACATCCTTGTTTGCGTCGTCACTACAACATACCCAGTCAACAAATTTCCTTTGGCCCTGATCTGGCCCAAATCAACAGCTAAGATGTGGCCCAGATCAGTTAGTGTTCCCCGGCCCAGAACTGGCCTACATCCTTTTAGCCAGAACTGAATCAAAGTAGTGTCACAACTCCACCAAGCTTGAGCCAAGTAATACATTTTATGTGGCCCAGATATGAGCCTTGTATTCAAGATTAATAAGGCTGAGCTGTTACTTCCTTATGTGGCCCACATGTGGCTGACCACATATATTAACTGAGTAAATCACACAACAAAAATTACAACCAAATTTACTTTAATCAATGCAAATAACATTTAGAAAAAAATGATTGAACAAAATGTCGACAAATAAAGAGTTAGAAAACATTTTTACAACATACAAACAGAAAAATACAAAATAGAAATAATTGTTAGATAAATATAAATATATATTTGATGCAAAGATGATGTAATACACACATAAATACATGTAAATGTACATTTAAGTTTATTTATTCTTATATATATATATATATATATATATATATATATAAAACTACCGGTCAAAGTTTGGGGTCAATCTGATTCTTATATGTTTTAAAATAAGTTTCTCCTGCTGCATGTATTTCATCAAAAATACAGAACACACTGTAAAATTGTGAAATGTTTTTGCACTGTAAAATAACTGTTCAAAGGTAGTTTATCATTTAATTGAATCATTTATTCCAGTGATTTTAATGATGAATTTTTTGCTTCATTACTCCAGTCTTCAGAGTCACATGATCCTTCAGAAATCCCTCAAATATTAATAATTATTATCATTATTATTATTAATAATGTTAATAATAATAAAAGCAGTAATGACTGGAGTAATCATTTCATTTAAAACTACGTACAATTAGAAAGCAGTTATTCACAATTTTAATAAATATTGAACAATTTCAGATTTTTTGAAAAAAAACAAAAAAAACAAATTAATGCCGACTTGATGAACAGAATCATTTTCTTAAAAAAAAAAAAAACATGAAAAAAAAACGGACCCCAAACATTTTACCAGTAGTGTATATAAATGTACAGTGTTGGGTAAGTTACTTTAAAAAAAGTAATAGATTACAGTAGTAAAAAGTAAATAGATTAGTAATGGATAACTTCATGTAAAAAGAAAGCAGATTACTAATTACTTTACTTTGAAGTTACTTCTAAAACATACCAAATATATCTGTAAAATACTAAATAAACTGCAGCTCTTTCAGTAATTTAATTTCCACTGAAAAAACATTACAGTGGGTTGATCACAGCAGCTTGACATTAAGACATAAAAAGTTCACCCAAAACTTAAAATTCTCTCATCATTCACTTCTTCCAAACCTGTTAAGTCTTTTCTTTTTCTTTTACACAAAAGAAGACATTTTAGAAGAAAACTGAACACCTGTAACCACTGACATCCATAGTATGCAAAAGCACTGCAGTGTTTGGGTGTTCTGAGTTTGTCTGAGGTAATTAGACTACAGAAATGTATATTCCATGCAAAGGCTGAAGCTGATCCCTCAGTTCTTGCCACGTGACTCGTGGTTTTCAGCTGGGTAAACTTATGTGAGCGCGCACAATATGCAATCCAAGTGTCCTCCTTGGTGAGGAGTATTGTTCTACAATGCTTTCTTTTCAAGTGCTTAAACAAGTTGCTGGTCGGTTTAAAAGCAGTGGAAAGTTCTTTAGAGACTGGACATACTGTAGACTGAATTTCACAGAAATATTTATGTTTTACGCTCAATAAGGGGAGTAAGGGGATTCTGTCTGACAGCACATGCAGTGAAGAAGAATTTAAATAATATGATCAGCAATACAACCTGGTGGTACATCTGCAAAATTACAATACTACTCTGTGGTGAAACTAAATACAAGTAATCTATTACATTTTTAAATATTTATTCAAATATTTATTCAATGTTCTACACACACACACACACACACACACACACACACACACACACACACACACACACACACTTACACACACACATATATATATATATATCCCATTTTCCTAAACACTTATGTGGCATTGCCTTTGTGTTTCGCATTAGCATTGTTATAGCTGAATCTGTAATAAAGTTCACATAGTTCCAAACCTTTAGGAGTTTCTTTTCTCAGCTAAACACTAAAGGTGATATTTTGAAGAAAGCTGAAAACCTGTAACTATTGACTCACACATAAGAAAAACAGGTACTACTGAAGTCAATTGTTACAGGTTTTCAGATTTCTTCAAAATATATTCTTTTGTGTTCAACAGAAAAAAAATATTAAAGAGCCCATTTTATACATGAAATAGGGTCATATTTAGGTTTTAAGGGTCTCCAACAACAGTCTAATATGCATGCAAGGTCAAAAAACACTTTGATGGTCTTATAATCTGCATTTATTTTTACCTAATTATCCCAGCGACTCCCATATGATTCGGTCAGCGATTCATTTGTACCCAAACCCGTCCTCAGCGCGAAGCTAATCTGCGCTGATTGGACCGATGACAGCCTGTTGTGATTGGTCGAAACTGACAGCCTTCAGCGCGAGACAGAGTAAAATGCCCAGCAGCTAATCAACAATATAAAAGTCGTCACAGTGCATACACGCTTTATAGTGTAAGGTGTGGATTTTGGCTGCCAGTGGGTGAATGTAAATACAGACGATGGACTAGAAAATACTGACGACTAACTATTTTATTGAGCAAAAACTCCAAGAACTGGCGAGGAGCCCGTCACCTGCTCTTTTCACACAGACACACACACACACACACACACACACACACAAACACCTCCTCCTCCTCCTTAGAAGACACAACACCAATAGAGAGGGAGACGTCCGCGACAACTTCCTCACCACTCGCGTCCTCAGTTATATCTGCGACACCCCCCGGTCCTCACGTTGCTAATGGGTCACTTCCGTTTTCACTTTCGGGTTGAGGGCGGCGTGATAGTCCTTAACCTAGAGCGGCAGTTCAGCTTGCTGAACCGGCCCTGCGCAACACACACACACACATTCACCGTTCGCCTAGACTAGAGCGCCAGTTCAGCTTGCTGGGTGCAATTTAGACAGCTCTATTGAACCTGAGCTGAAATATTTTGAAACTTGACCGTTGCATGTGTGTAGGAATAGCTGGCGATCCGTAAACAAAGCGGCACGCGCCGCGTTTTCAACGTGGTTTTACACGCGATATGAGAATATAAAGAGTTAACCTGATACAGTACACGTGGTTACAAGTAACAAAACACAACTAAATACATAATTTGCAAGCTAGAGTAAACGAGGCAACAGTTTTAATCGCACGTACTTACACTTGTGAAATGGGGGAAGAAACTGATCCATGATGCACTGATCCATGTTCTGACAATCTTTACCGATCCTTCCTTTTATAAACCGATGAAGTCTTCTTTTTAAGCATGTCATTTCCAGAAGCACTCGATCTGCTCAAGGGTGGGCTATATTGCTGAGGTTTCATCTTTGATTAGACTGTTAATAATATCCATCTGCACAGCATGACTTCGTTCGACCGGTGTCTGTGTGTGTGTGTGTGGGGGGGGCTTTTTTTCTGTGTTAGTGGGCGGGGCCGCAGGTTTCAAATGTCCCGGGTTTGCGCGCGCAACTACTTGTGTTTCGTAGCCGCGTCATCACGAAACACCTAATGACTCGTTATCAAAACTCGTTTGAAGCACTATGAGTCGACTCTTTTATAGATGAATCAATAGTTTTAAACACTGTACACTTTCAGATTTAAGCCTCAGCTGGATATTTCACTTCACTTAGAGCTGTGTTACACACAGCATTTTCACACACAGGAAGGGCATTTTCAAAAACCCATAATATGGGCTCTTTAAACAAATGAAGGAAGAGTAATTGATGACAATTACATTTTTGTGTGAAATATCCTTTTAACTGTTAAAACGATCAAAACAAGGCTAACAGGTTAATCCTTGAAAACCAAACTACTGACACATGCAATAATATTATTTTTACATTTACATTTGAGCAGCTTAATAACTTCTAAACTTTTCACTCTTATTTCTTTAGGATTGTCACTGTAATTATGTTTGCTTTAAATCTATTGTATAAATTTAATATAAATTAACGTACTGCGTACTGCGGTTAACGTACCACACTGAAACGTGACTGAATGTTTTCACAAATTGCTATTTATCTATAATAAATAAACCGTATTTTGTGGTCACTGGAAATTGGCAATAACTGTAATGCTAACATTACAAAACAGCAAACTGTTGGAGCACTACATTAACACCCCTTTCAAAGAGGAAAATACTATTCAACTCGATACATGTCTTAATTAAATTAATAACTAATCACTCAGTGAGTGCTTACTTTTACATATAATGATGAATATTTAAGCAAATCCCTTTGAATGCCAAATTACTAAAAAAAACAGTTTAAACCAGCTGGTTTTAGCTGGTTGACCAGCCTGGTTTTAGAGGGGTTTTGGCAATTACCAGGGTGGTTTCCAGCCTGGTCTTAGCTGGTCAGGCTGGGAGATGACCAGCTAAAACCAGCTTGACCAGCCTATGCAGGCTGGGAGCCAAGCCAAAACCAGCCATGTCCAGCCTAAACCAGGCTGGTCAGGCTGGTTTTAGCTGGATTTATCTGGTCATCTTCCAGCCTGACCAGCTAAGACCAGGCTGGAAATGGCTGGGAACCAGCCTGGAAATGGCCAAAACCCCTCTAAAACCAGGCTGGTCAACCAGCTAAAACCAGCCAACCAGCCTAGGCTGTTTTAAGCTGGATTTTTCAGCAGGGTTATCACTTGCCTGAAGCAAATGACAGGCGGGAAGAATGTTAAGCTCACAGGGTAGACTTGGCAATTGAAGTGTGGTGTGGCAGATGTCTGCTAACGTTACACCTGTGTTCAGTTTTAAGTGTTTTCCAAATGCAATCCCAAAGTCAGCCAGAAGTCGATGTTTACCGATGTCAGCCATAGCTGAGCCTTACTAGGCTCTTATGTGTTTTTTGTTAAGTGGCCCACATACTGCAAAAGGAGCTGTGAACCAGAAGAACATTCTGAATGTATGACAAAACATATATGGTAATAATCTGGCCCATATCTGTTCAGCCATGCCATACCTCAGCTACATGTGCCAGCTATCACCCACATTTGGCCCAAATGTTCTTGCTATTTGGGTACCATTAACACTAGAAACTGTGCCTGTAGTTGATCAATTTTAACAAATAAAAATACTTACAGGTTGTGGCTCACAATCACAGCTTCGTCGGTTGGAGGAGTTTTAGCTGAATCCAGCACTGAACTGGGAGAGATTCTGGAAGTTCTCCTTTGTATAGAGCTAGCGCTATATCTTTTTTATAACTCTCTGGAACATAATTAAAATTAAACTGTAAGCACTTCTCTCCTTGGGTCATGTCCTTTGGAAGCCCAAATACAGAAACAGAACAAGCTCTGTGGAAATAGCATGCATTTGGACGGCATTTTAGCTTTATCTCCTATAACATTACAGCGCCTCTGCCCACGTCCCTTCGCTGCGCAGGGTGTGCGTGCGAGGTGAATGCACATAACCGGAAGCCCTTGTGATCTCACTAGCCCGGATGTATTTTTTTGTAGTCCCCAAATTTCTTTCGTTGTAGGCTTTGCTAAGCTAACTAAAAGCCAATGTCTCCCTTTGCATTGAACTTTGAGAATATTACATTCAGAGATGTTGTTTATGTTCACACAGCTACATTCACATCAACTATCATAAGTTTAAAATATCTTAGTGGACCACCCCTTTAATGTTGTTTAATGTACAGCAGTTGCAACGATGTATAGCAAACTACTGTATATATTTGTTCTGTTCACCAGGCAAAGCTATTTAACAACTTTGAAAAAATGCACACATGTGATCTTGATTTAGTTAACTTGGGTAAACAAAGTATTGAGCAAAGGCTGTGAATACTTGTGTACATGTGATTTTTCAAGGTTTTTAGTTTTAATAAATTTGCAACAATTTCAAAAAAATGTTAAAAAAAAAGTCATGTTGGAATAAGACTGTAACATAAAAAAACGTGGAAAAAGTGAAGCGCTATGAATACATTCTGGATGCACTGTAGGTTGTTTTGTAGTTTTTTTCAAAACTGTACATTATTTAATTTGCTTATTAGTGTCTGACATTTGCACACCTGCTATCACTGATTAACCATGTCAAACATCATCAGTGCCAATGTGGATCTTACTGAATTTATAATTAGACAGCACTTTAAAATGTGATTTGATGTAAGGCCATTTGGCTTCCAGTAAACATTTGACTATGGGCCATATGAGGAGAACCTGTTTGATGAACTATGGTAATTAGCCAAACTACTGCAGTGATTTAAACAAACGAAGCAAACATTTCATGCCAGTGATCTAAGTGTCAGAAAATGGAAAACTTGACATGAACCTAGAACAAAGTAAATATCACTTTGAACAAGTATTACACCTAGAGTCTAAAGGGGGAAATAATTACTAAATGGCATAATACATAATAAAACATGAGTTGTGGTGTTAAATTTCCCTACCAAAACTAAATCCCCTTTAGTTGACAACCAAACATTGTCACTTGATATAATTTGCTGGACTGATTGTATATTTTTGAAAGAGAAAAGTGAACATCTGGTCAGGGTGGCTCCAGACCAAAACAACAGGAAAAAATGAATGAAAAATAAACTTAACTACCTATAAATATCCAAAAGAAATATACAGGAAGCTTACCTAACTTCCTTAAGATAAACACAAAAAGTCAAACTGATAATCAAAATAATTAAGCAGGCCACCACTACGCTCTCAAATTTTCATAGATCTTTTCAAGCACATATTAAACACACACATCACAATAAATACAATTGGTCAACACCAGGAGGGGAAATCCAGGAACTCTCTACCCCATCGTAGTTGGGGTAATATATATATTAGGGGTGTCAAAATTAATTATAACAGATGCGGACAATTCGGTATCTGTTCAGTAATAATCAGAACCGGTTATTATGTACTGACGTCATTTATCTCATATGCGCTCTGTCGCGAGGGAGGCTATATTACTATAATATAGTATAATTACTATAATTTAGTAATAATTTGGGGATGTAAATGTCTGTTTTCTATTATCTATAATGTACAGAATACAGTGCTCAGCATAATTGAGAATTCCCATTTAGAAAATTAATATTTTTACCATTTCTCAGTGAATATAGGCAACGTAATTTGGTGCGTTTAAAGAAAAGAGATTTATTAAACAGATATATTTATTCAAATAATATTTTAGTCATTGAACATATTCACAAATTGAAAGATAATTAAATTCAAGCAAAATATCGCAAAAAAAATTACAACCTACAAAATTTCAACGTATATTTGTAAAGTCTTTATGCATAGTACATATTGTGAAAAGGGTAAAAACAATAAATCGTTGTGTGAATGCTGTAATGCTTAAACAAATTTCAGTTTAAAAACGCTAAAAAGTCATGTGACCATCAGGAAGAGGGTAGCATCTCATTTTTCAGAGGACGCGTTCTGTGTTCTCGTGGTCTCCCGAGTTAATTCTTCTGAGGTAACTTGGCAAGACCGATTTCCACAAGAACGCGAGTCCATTCTCTGCGTTCTTGGAACTGAGAAACAGCCCTAATCATGGCACAGCATTTTTGGGTCCCCTTGAAACATTTCCGTTGTGTTCCGATGTTTTTGCAAGTGTTGTGAGAAAAGGCAGCGCATTTTATTAATTTGTTCGCACTGTGTGTAAATGCAGCGCATTTTTTTTAATGTTTATGCATTGTGAGGATTTGCAGCACTTCTGTGGTCAAACATATAAAGACCATTTCTTAATTTACAGGTGTTTTATTGTAATTGCACATGTTTTCTTAAATTGCAGCACATTAAGCTCTCTCAACCACTGTAAAATATTGTTGTCTTTTTTTGTAAATAATTAAAATTAAATAAAAATCAACACTCCATTCATTTTCACATGTCTCTTCACAACATGTGTAACAATGTAGTTTAATTGTGCAGTGGATACTCCTTATTCTTGGTGCAAACAAAATCTGATTAACATGCTTTCTGCTCTACTCATCATGACAAATCAAGATGGAGAAAGAGAACACACACAAATGCTGTTCATTCATCAACTTGTAATCCTAATTTGACTCGAGTCCCCTCAGGAAATTTAGATTGGTTAATTCATACACACTTTGCATGGCTTTCCATGGTCAAATTTTCAATATGAATCTGCTGTGTGCTCTGAAAACATAAGTTGTACATAATGTCATAATGCCTGATTTGAGCACCTTGTGTACTGCCTATAATTTGTGCAACTAATATGTAGGGAATGTGCCAAGCTGGCAGACTCGCTGAATTAATACAATCATGATCACACAGTATCTGATTATTGCTCAACAAGCATACGCCAGCAACAGAAAGGCTTCAGCACAGCAACAAGCCAAAAGTACACATGCAGCAGTTTTGCTAAAGTTTTAGAACGTCTGAGAAAGATTATCTATACTGTGGTAAGGTGGTTCCAGATATACTGTATTTGTCAATATAAATCTGAATTTTGATGGTTTGGTATTTTCTTGACCATTTTTGTGTCCATCCTTAGGCCAAGTTCACACTGCACGATTTCATAAGCATGGCCTGTCACAGCTCACACTAAATATAATTCAAGTAGACTGTTACACTTGTGATATGTTGATTATTTAAGTTATTTATTGACTATAGATTATAGACCGGGCTAAGATCATAGATTGAATTAATGTCGTTTGTTTGCTTGCCATGTTGGCATTACTGTATCCGAATAGCTCTTTCAGCATTGTCATGTGTAGACATTATATATTTTTGCTTTTCCTGCCAAATATCCAGAGTCCTTCACATAACAATCACTTTACGGGCCTTAATAGAATGTTCCGGGTATGTTTAATTTTTTAGATTTCATAACAAAAATACTAAATACGCATGAGTCATGAAGCTGGACAGAGCTGTTCTGTTCTGGCTTAAGCACAGCGTGTTGCTTAAGGAAATGTAATATAAGAATGTGCCTCTTTTAAAACGTTGGATGCAAGATCAGTATCGCATGGACAATATCTTTTAATGCTTGAAAATTGTATTTGCTTGTTTTAAGGGCATACATAAAGCAAACTTCTAGTCCAGTAAATATATACATTACGCACTGCTTAAAATCATCTTGATAATTTCAGATGAAGTTTGACAGCAGTCTCAACTGCATGCAATACATGTTTATGTATCACTGGCAAATGTAGCCAGCCATTTTAGTATTATTATGACTACCTGTAAAATATACTGCTGGTCCTTTCCATGCTGTTAAAACAGTGTCGGTTAAAATAAGAATAAATATCTTATATTATTTTGATTAAAATATTTGTACTTGAAATACGATAAAATATAATAAAAGCTTTTTAGCGTGTGCATGAATGAATTAAGTATTTCAACATGACTTGACTATAAAAAAGTGAGTGGAAAATGATACATACTTTAAGATTACCAATGAAAACCTGCTCCTGACAAGGTTAGGTTCAGAGAGTAAGTTACCACAGTAACTGACTCTTGAATATAGGGGCTGCAGAATTTTGAAAAGATCTAACATTGCAATATTTAGTTTTTCTACAATTATATATTGCTATATGAATATAACTTCACCATATGATTTGAATAACGCTATTTGGAAAGATTTTATTCTTTTAAACAGATTGAGATGATTGAGTCTTTTTCTATGCACTGCTTTTTGCATAAATTATTATAAATTACAAGCATATTCAAGTACGACAGAGCAAAGATAAAAGTGAAATATACAGCGCTTTATGGTTTTCTGGAGCATCTAACAGTATTTAGGTACAGAAATTTAAAAATTAAACATAAAAGAACAAGGTCATCATTGTATAAATTATTTAAAAATAATTAAATTGTTATCTTTTAATCATTATTAAACAATGTAATCTTGCGATGTGCCTATGGCGGATACACACATTATGAAAATCGATGCTCAAACGATATATTGCAGCCCTACTTGAACATGAGTTACTTCCCTTTTGGCTTGACTTACCCCCCTTTCTGGAATAATTGTTAAAGCCCTAAGTGCACTGTAAGAACACAAATTTATGAAAACTTGTTTTTAGAGGCCTATATCACATTTCTATATGGGGTGTGATTATAATTAAAGGTTTTGTACACTGTATATAGTTCTTCTGTTATGAATTTAATTATCAATAAATAAAAAGGGCTGGAAACAAACCAACAAAAATAGAAATACACATTTAGCCTAAATGACTGAACAAAAAAATAAATAAAACACTTTAAACAAATCAAAATATTCTTGAAATACTGGGAAAATATGGAAATAAGTATAAACCAGTCAGTGTGCCTCATTCTGTAGGTCTGGTACTTTATATACTGTAGACTTGACTTCCTAGCAGGCACAAGATGTCAACATGATGTCAGATTGGCATTGTACCCCAACATCATGAGACATTGCATTTTGTTAGGAAATGAAAATCAAAAATCCTTTTGGTTACTTTCCAACGCAACCTAAAAACAACAAAATATTATTATCTAATGATGTTACAGCTTGACGATATTTAGACATTACCACTAATGTCAGGTGTTGGATTTTGGTTGCCATACCTGACAGATAACTGTCAGTAACCTGCTGCCTAAACCAGCTACTCACTCCAAGCTGGGATTGAACTGGTGATTCTTTGCATGGGAGGCAAATGCTCTCACAAGGAGGTGAAAGACAGAAGCCTCTAGAATCTGTTGCTAGAGCATCTTTTCTTGAGATCAGAGAAGTGAGGTTTACCTGCATAGCAGTCATCAGCTGGCCTTCGCTATACTCACCCCCCTAAACCTCACTCCCATCCATGTCATGGCACCAATGTAACCCATGGGTCTTACACCACCCATTCACTCCGAGCTGAGGTTAAACCGGCAATTCTGTGCATGCTAATGCTTTAACAAGGAGGTGACACAGCGGCCTCTAGCAACTTTAAGTCTTTAAGATTTCAAAACTCAGGGCATCTGGTAGTAATAGCGAAGTCTACTAAAGGAGGTTGAGCCTTCTCATTTATGGCTCCTAAATTCTGGAATAGCCTTCCTGATATTGTTCAAGGCTCCGACACACTCTCTCAGTTCAAAACTAGAATAAAGACCTATCTTTTTAGTAAAGCATATGCACAATGCATCACATAACAGTATGATGTATGAGTGCAGATGAGTGGGATTGACAAACCACCTGTAGGACACACTCCTCATGTCTTAATGCACCAGACATTTTGTTAGGAACACTCCTATGCTTTACATGTTTGTTTTTAAGTCTGTTTATATAAATACTATTTACATTTATAGCACTTCATTTTATTGGATTTCACACTGAAGTACACTATAAACAGCAGCTACACTAATTATTTTTTTAACTCTCTATTCCCTCTTGAAGATACTCATCCCAGGGCCTCTAGAGATTATGCAGGATCACTGATGCAATACAAGACCTGTGAAGAAATGATGCCAAGGTATTCATAATCTTTGACCAGGCCATGCCCTGAGCTGATGCTGCGGCGGCCATAGAGGAGCAGAGAGCATAAGACTGATTCCTTAAAGACCACAGTGACAGACGAGTCTTTGCATTGATCCCGTGGGCCAGCATGATTACCTGCCGGTGACCTACTCACACCTGCAATCGTTCATGATGGACGTCCAGTGTTCTCCAGTCTCTGGCACCTAGACTACAGCTCCACACAGGAAATTTGTCCAGAGGAGAAATGGCTGTGCCCAATTGGGCCTGGTTTCTCTTAAGGTTTTTTACTTCACTTTCGTCAATTGGTGAAGTTTGTTCCTCGCCACTGTCCCCACTGGCTTGCTTGGTTTTAGGACTTGTGGAGCTGTGCATCCATGGATTTGCTCTTCAGTGTTTGGACTTTCAGCAGTGAAAATTAAACCAGACTGAACTAAACTAAATTGAACTTAAACTATGAAAACTGGACTGACACAGATTTAATTTACTAGAACTTCTATGTTAAGCTGCTTTGACACAATCTTCATTGGAAAAGCGAAATAAAGAAATTTATTGATCTTTATAGAAAGAAAGATCAATAAAGAGCACCTTTTTTGAGATCAGGGGACAGAGGTTTACATGCACAGCACTTGCTGGTAAACCTCATTCCCCTGATCTCAAAAAAGGTGCTCTTTACTGGCCGTTAAAATAGAGCTCCAAGAGTTTCTTCTGACTAAGTGAGTAATTATCTGAACTCCACGAATGAAAAATATTAGTTTTTGCAAAGTTTATATCAAGAAGTTCTTTGTAAGCGTGGGTGTAACGTTTATTTGTTTATTACAAAAAAAGCAACATTTTGCTAAATCCCAGCCTATGCATAAAATTGTGTACATTTCATTAATGCACATCACATGCAAACAGTCCCTCTTCCCCAGTGGGCTTCACTTTGATGTAGCAATTTAAATACCCAAGGTACATGGTTATCAAATCTTCTTAAATCTAGACAACTCACAATGACAAGGTTGCAGCAACCTTGTTCAGACTACATCAGAAAGTGTTCCGCCCCAGCATTTTTATTGTGTTCTTTCTCAAGGTATGGTTATAAATGAAGATCATTGAAAGTTTTTTGAAAAATCTTATAACTTGTGGATAGAGATACTTAACTTTTTTATATAGCTATTTTGTCATATGGAAATTATCATGCTAATTTCCATATGGCAGAAACGTAACAGCTAATGTTATTAACAGTATTCAAGCAGAAACGAAGAACAAGATTAAAAGAATGAGTACATCTGATCACATAAAACCTTATATTGAAACAAGATGTGCATGATATTAGAAAAAAATGTCAAGTTTGTTTGTTGATTCTAAATTCAGTGTACAAACCTGGGGTTAGTAAAGTTATTTATATATAGGTACCTTTGTTCAGCAAGGATGCATCAAAAGTAAATCAATAATAATGACTTCTATTCTATCATTTAATAAGATTTCTACATTAAATAAATGCTGATCATTTGTACTTCTATTTTCAGCAGGTGAAATAAACATTAAAGACCATTTTTCAAAGAAAAAGTACATTTAATGGTGTTCACCAGATGTCATTAACAACCAAATGCAATCCATCATTCAAAGACTAATTAGTTTAGATATTAAGTTATGAGTAATAAAATAAAATGACACAGGGGAAAAGTAATTAACATGCAGAAAGAGAGGTGTAAAAAAAAAAATAAAGCCAGACAGCTGAAATCTCTCAGTAGAAAGCAACCCTCTGCCCCTCGTCAATGTAAATGAATATTAGCTGCTTCATTCTAACATCTACATCTCATGATGAAGATGAATCCAGGGTGGACATTTCAGCAAGACAATAATCCAAACACAGCATAGGAAACTCTCAAGTGGTTTCAGAAAAAGAAAACAAAGCCGCTAGAATGGCACAGCCAATCACCTGAGCTGAATCCAATAGAGAACAATATCTAAAGATCAAAGTTTCTACAAGTCCCATCAAATTGTTAAGATTTTTACACTCTGTTGAAGTCTGGGGATAAAAAAATCTCACAATTTTTTTTTTAAATGCATTTAGTTTGGTACTCATTGTTATTGGATATACATTTTTCTGAGATTTATTTGTGATTTTTATGTTTGGGTTTATTTAT
Source organism: Danio aesculapii (assembly GCF_903798145.1). Lineage (NCBI taxonomy): Eukaryota > Metazoa > Chordata > Actinopteri > Cypriniformes > Danionidae > Danio > Danio aesculapii. Next base: position 23,622,940 of record NC_079453.1, on the reverse strand, counting down.
ACGTTTGGGTGTTTACCAAGATCTGGTACAATTTCATCTCATCAGCTCCTTTAGAAATATATATACAAGGAAAGATGATGACAGTGATGTACACTGCCTGACAAAAGTCTTGTTGCCTATCAAAGTTTTAGGAACAACAAATAATAACTTGATGTCTAGTTGATTATTTGGTATAAAAAGTGGCTTATATAAAAGGCAAAGGCCTCTAGATTACACTTAATTTACCAAAATAAAATATGATCATGCCTTGATTTTTAATTGTTTAATTAGGACAGTAAGGTCTGACTTTGCTTTGACAAAAGTCTTGCCACTTAATAAACATAATGTACAGTATAGAATATAAAGTCATGGTGCAATGGAAAAATAATTAAACTGTGTATGATTCCCATGAGCTTGGACGACTGCATTCATACATCTCTGCAATGACTTAACTTAAATTGTATTACTTCTTGGCAACATGGTCTGAGACAAATGTTTGGAAATTGGACTAAGGATCTATGGAGAGTTCAAAACAGCAGATTTTCAAACTAATTCTAGATGGTGGAAAGGAAGTTGTGTAAATTAGGGAATAAATTATCTAAATGTTCACATATCAATGATACAAGGAATCTGCAAGACCAGCCTTATGACAATAGACAAAACTGTTGAAAAGTCACTTGAAAAATTTTGTATGATTTCGATTGACAGACTTTAATTGTCAATGTCAAAGTTTGGTCAATGTCAGGTCTAAATCACACACATCAAGTTTGGTTTTAATACTTCACACCATTGCTGTAATTCAGCCTGTTATGTCTGGCAGCATTACATCAAGTTTGCGCATATGCTAAATGACAACAGTTTTGTCTGTCGACATGAATTCCATAAATTTTGGTCTACATGGTCTGAAGATGATCCAGGTCAAATTTGTTGAAGATTGGACCAATGGTCTGGAAGGAGTTAAAAAATGGTTTGAACAAAATCAAAATGGCGGACAGGAAGTTTGGCAGATTATGGCATAATTGGTATCTGTGTTGTCGGCATGACCAAAGGAATAATTTGAGACCAATTTCATCAAAGTAAGCAGATACAGTCAAAAGCTTTTACCAAAATTGTAAGTTTCATTAATAAGGGCTAATGAATGTCTTATAACTCTTGACCTATAGGTGGCACTGTGACTAAATTTTTATGGTGTGGTCAGTATGAGGCAACAATGACAGACCTAAAATTTGGTGTCATTACCTTTAACTATCTCAGAGATACAGCGTCAGATGTAGTTTGGCATCATGCTGTCACATTTGTCGGTGCAGTAAACAAAAACCGTTACACCTATCGACACAATTTCAATAACTTTTTGTCAGCATGGTCTGAAGATAAGTCTAATTTGGTGCAAATCAGCGATGTAGGAGTAGTTTGAAAAAGTAGGTTTTTGACTTAAGGCTAGATGACGGACAGGAAGTTCAGTTAATTAACGCATAATTAACAATATTCTCAGGACAACTCAAGGAATGTATCAAGACAAGTATCATAACAATAGGCAAAAATAGTCAAAATTTTGCATATTTAGAAATATCGTTATAAAGGTGGTGCTGTGACGAAACTTTTTGAGCACCTTCAGGGCACAGTCTCGATACAGTACTGACTTTCATAACAATTCACCAATGTGTCTGTAAAATCTAGCAATTTTTGACATGATTCAAAATGGCCAATGGCCAATGGCCAAAATGAATGACCTGGGAAAATCAGACATCATTCGACTCTGCATGCTCCGCCAGATGTAAAGAGACAAATTATAAATTTTGGACAAATGGTTAAGAAGTTATAAGCAAAAAAAGGCATTTTTTAAAACCACTACTGGGTAGTGCGCCAAAATTCTGCCGCTCAACTCAGACCATGGTTGTGATAACACACACCAAGTTTGGTGTAAATACATCAATGCATTACGGAGATAACACCTTAAGTCAATTTTCGCAAGCTATATGTTAAATTTGTTCGCAAGCCGAAAACTGATCGTCCTATCAATTTGAGTTCAATAACTTGGTCTGTAGATCATGTGATTCAGTTTTGGTGAAAATAAAAAAAAACGACCTAGGACATTCGTTTTCATGTTTCAAAATTCGAGATGAAATTTTTTAAATTTGTGAAAATTCCAGAAAAGGCATTTGAATCGGCTCGAGCCAGGAAATCAGAGGAAAAAGAATTTTGATTGTTGCCCATTGGGTTCAAAAGTTATAACAATAAACATAAGTAAACTTAACTTAATAACTTAATAAATGGCTCTAGAGAGTTTCAGTTAGAGAGTCCAAATTTGTCGTGGTTGAAGATCAGACTATCCTCTATCAGTGTGCCAAAGTTTGCGCAAATGGTTCATAAGGCTGCCATAGATTCCCATAGTGGAAGAAGAAGCCAGAAGAATAATAATAACGGATACAATAGGTGCCTATGCACCTTTGGTGCTTGACCCCTAAATATTATTTCAAATTTCAAAACTGAAAAAACAAGTGTAAAACTTCACTGTGCCACGAAACTGTTTAGACCAAAAGCATAAATGAAATAGTGAAAGAGAGGTGTGAAATTACTTTTACAGGTGACTTGACTTACAGTATGATTTTCATCTTGCGGTGTGACTTCATTCATATCTAGAAAACAGAATAAAGAAATTCCCGGGGGGTCCTTTTACCACCTAGCAAACACCCACCCAGAACACCATATAAATGTACTAAAACCCTTTGGCAACTAAATATCAACACTACTGGCCAAACAAAACTGTAAGTATTCTGCAGTTTATCAACAATGATTCATAGTGTCTCTATGTTCTGAACAGAGCTCAAGCTGAGCAAAACAAAGTCTGATTAAACTGCATGAAATGGCATTTTCAAGAAACGGCTTTCATTTTACCCCAGGCCCACTCCATGGTCAACACAATTAAGACAAGTTCAGCATGACTTGATTATTCTCAGCAGGAGCCTGTAAACAAGAAAATCCTGTATACTTTCATTGATTGCATTAATTAAAAACACACAATAGACCACCAGGAGCTTTGATGTATTTAATTGCCTCTAATTTCTTTTATTTCCGGTAATTCCATTTATGCAAACAAACAAAACTCAGCTCCATTGGTAGACTTCGCACCTTTCTTATGTGGGGAAAAAACAAATGTCATTCTGTTTCTCTTGTCTAATTATTTTTATTGTCTGGCCTTTTTTTGCATCTCTTTGAATTTAACAAACCAAGTCACTTTGAATTTAGCTAACTGAAATGAGGGCGGGTGTATCTGCTAGTAATGGCACTAACAAGCTCTCTGAAATTGGCAACAGTGATTTAAATGCAAAGTGTGCGGCTGGTCTGTTCTCTGCCCGTTGCATAGGAACAATATAACAGAAAAGCTGCCTTACTTTTCTTAATCAATGGCTTCTCAGTTTTTCACTGCCTATTGTGAGTCATTCAGTGGACAGAAAAGGTTTGGCTCAAAGAGCTGGACACATCAAAACACAATGCAATATGAACAGACTGTGTGCTTTAGGAGATTTTAGATTTTCTGAAGATAATATGGATGGTGTTTGCCAGCGCATAAGCTGGGATGCTGTGGGTGGCTGATTTCTCTCCCAAATTAAAAGAATCTCAATATCAATCTCTATGATTTCAAGGGTTAGTTCACCCCTTAAATTAAAAATGTTATTAATTACTCACCCTCATGGTGTTCCAAAGGACAAGAGACCTTTGTTCATTAAGATTACACAAAATAAGATGTTTTAGATGAAATATAAGAGTTCTCTCATACTCCAAATGGAACAATGTTCCTGACATTCAAATTCCAGAAAAAAATGCAAGTTTGCCAAATCATGTGACTTCAGTGGTATAACTGTACTCATATGAAGCTCCTAGAGCATTTTTGTGCAACAACAAACTGTAAAATGCCAGATTCGTAAAAATGTAGACAGTGCCCTCTAGTGGATTTGTCATCTGAAACGTGCAACAAACTTTCCCCAGAATAATGTATTTTAGGGTTCGCAAAAATTTATGTTGAGACGTATTTCCAATAAACCTGGGCCAAATATGTAGTATATTACAAGAATAAAAATTTAAATTGGACTAATTTCTCACAATACTGTTTTTTTACCATCACATTTCTTTCAAAAACATTATTTTAATCTTAAGGCACAGACCTATAACAGCTTGTGAATGTGCTAATTCAAATAAAAATATTATTTCAAATTAAAAAACTGAAAAATCAAGAGTAAAACTTCACTATACCATCTGGACCAAAGGGATAAATAAAATATTGGAAGAGAGGTGTGCGATTACTTTTACAGGTGACTGAATTTACAGTATGATTTTCATCTTGTGGTGTGACTTATTTCACACCTACAGAACAGAATAAAGAAAATCCCGGTGAGAGGGGGCTGGGACTTGCTGCTTACTGTAGCAAGCAGCCACCTAGAACACCATAAAAAATGTACTAAAAATGAAAGAAAATTACTAAAAATGAAATGAATCTCAATATAAATCTCTATGATTTAAGGGTTAATTCACCCCTTAAATTAAAAATGTTATTAATTACTCACCCTCATGCTGTTCCAAAGGACAAGAGACCTTTGTTCATTAAGATTACACAAGTTAAGATATTTTAGATGAAATATGAGAGCTCTCTTATACTCCAAATGGAACAATGTTCCTGACATTCAAATTCCAGAAAAAATGCAACATTTTGCCAAATCATGTGACTTCAGTGGTATAACTGTACTCATATGAAGCTCCTAGAACATTTTTGTGCAACAACAAACTGTAAAATGCCAGATTCGTAAAAATGTAGACAGTGCCCTCTAGTGGATTTGTCATCTGAAACGTGCAACAAACTTTCCCCAGAACAATGTAATTTAGGGTTCGCAAAAATTTATGTTGAGACGTAGTTCCAATAAACCTGGGCCAAATATGTAGTATATTACAAGAATAAAAATTTAAATTGGACTAATTTCTCACAATACTGTTTTTTACGATAAGATTTCTTTCAAAAACATTATTTTAATCTTAAGGCACAGACCTATAACAGCTTGTGAATGTGCTAATTCAAATAAAAATATTATTTCAAATTCAAGAGTAAAACTTCACTATACCATCTGGACCAAAGGGATGAATAAAATATTGGAAGAGAGGTGTGGGATTACTTTTACAGGTGACTGAATTTACAGTATGATTTTCATCTTGTGGTGTGACTTATATCACACCTTCAGAACAGATTAAAGAAATTTCTATTGGGGTGGGGGCTTGCTGCTTACTGTAGCAAGCAGCCACCCAGAACACCATAAAAAATGTACTAAAAATGAAAGAAAATTACTAAAAATGAAATAAATCTCAATATAAATCTCTAAGATTTAAGGGTTAGTTCCCCCCTTAAATTAATATTGTCATTAATTACTCACCCTCATGCTGTTCCAAAGGACAAGAGACCTTTGTTCATTAAGATTACACAAAATAAGATGTTTTAGATGAAATCTGAGAGCTCTCTTATACTCTAAATAGAACGATGTTCCTGACATTCAAAGTCCAGAAAAAAAAGGATAAATTTTGTCAAATCATGTGATTTCAGTGGTATAACTGTAATCATATGAAGCTCCTAAAACATTATTGTGCACCAACAAACTGTAAAAATGCCAACGTCTACAATTCCCCATCAGGTTGTATGATGTGTTTGGGAAGTAACTTGTAATATTTTGATGATATGTTAGCAAATTCAACAAAAATTCAACAAAATGAAAATATTTGTTCATCTCGGTGACCGAGACTCAAAGCCCTATGATTACAATTGATCCGCTGAAATCACATAAAATGTTTTGACAATATTTTTATTTCCTTTTCTGGACATTGAAAGTCTCTGTATAGGTGCTGTCTGTGAAGATCTCTCAGATTTAATTAAAAATATCTTCAATTGTGATCTGAAGATGGAATTGGAACGACGTGAAAATGTGTAATAAGAATTTTCTTCTTTTTTGTGAACAAATCCTTTAAGAAACCAAGTTTAAAGAAGTTGGTCAGATCCACAAAGAAAGTGATGCTTGTCTTATAATGAAAAGCCACTAATAGCAAAATAAAAATATAAATGTGTTGCATGTGTAGATGTAGTAACTTTTGATTTCTTATACAGACACATTTGGAAAAACTAAATAAATCAAGCTCAAAGTGCAGCTTCCAAGTGGTGGGCATTTTTTGAAAAGAAAAAGTTTTGTAGCAAGACGCTTCTGCCATCTACTGGATTCTTTTTCTATGTTCAGGGTAAAATCTTTGATACTCTAGCAAATACACACTTACATAAATATGTTCTTATAACAAAGAGCAAAACATAATTTATATATATATATATATATATATATATATATATATATATATATATATATATATATATATATGTGTGTGTGTGTACCATCTTTATCACACAGTATTTTGGGGAGCAAGCTAAACATGACAACTTTCTTTTTGAAAAAAATAATATAAATGTATTTATTAAATAGTTTTAAATGCATTTGTTTTGCATTGGTTTTATTTTGTTTTCATTTTTTTAAACAGCATGGATGACAGAGATCTCAAATAATACAAATATTCACTTTATTATTATCATTTTTTTAAACAACATATTTTACAACTTTAAGTTACAAGTTGTTCTTTGAAAATTTACATTTAATTTTATTTCAGCTTTGTTTTAATGCATTTATTAATAATAATTAACAATGATTTATTTTATGTAGACCTTAAATAAATATTAATAATAATAATAATAATAATAATAATAATAATAATAATAATAATAATAATAATAATAATAATAATAATAATAACATGTCACTTTATAAATTTATTATTGATTACTAATGCATTTCTGTAACTATTGCATTTCAATTTATGAAGACACTTTTAATCATTTTAATTACTAAGAACAACACTGAATTTAACTGTAACTAGTGAAGAAATAAAGTTACTAAAATGGCTCAAAATGTGACATAAATAGTAACCAGTTACTGGCTATATAAGCTATAAAATATAAATACATTTCACAGAAATTTTGCAAACATGACCGCCACTTAAAACTGATTTTCCTCAGAGGCAAACGCTTGCTATTTCCTGAGATAACATTATGAATGTGGTCAGTGTCAGTGTTTTCATTTGTGGCATGGAGGAGGGTTATGGGATGTTGACAGGGAAATACCTCAGCTGTGGTCTGAGACCCCCTACAGTCGCTGTCTCTGTGGTGCCTCCGGGTCATCAGAGGTAAGAGAAACATATGGCCCCTCATTGAATGAATAGACTACTTGTGCAGCAACAACTTTTCCCCCCCAGCACATATACGTATCCACCTCATCTTATAAGAAAAGCTGCAGCTATTTGTAACTTAAATGTTCTCCAGTTAATCAAGACATTTTTAGCTCTAGAAAACATTTTATTTTGGTGTTTGATCCGGTATTTCTTAAAATAACACTTTAATGTGTTGTCATAATTGTAACCACATGGGTTAGTAGCATAAATAGGACTATATTTAAAGCACTTTGTTATTATTGTAGTTATCTATAAAGAAAGCAGATTGCTTGAAAAATTATCTGAAGTAATCTTTACAAGAGTTATTCAACTATTAAGGCTAATTTATACTTCTGCGTCAAGCGCATGCGTATGCTACGGCGCAGCATACCAGTGGTAGCACGTGTCTTAGCTCTCGCCGTGGCTGTCAGTGTCGCTGACTCGCACCTCTCAAAACACTTTACTACACGTCGCAACGACGCGTAGCGCAAGCTCTGTAATAGGTCGGCTTGGTAGCGCTGAGGAGTGTGGGCGGGACCGAAAGCCATGCAAGCCCAATGGAGCGATTGTTTACAAGTGTGGAGTCCTGTGAAGGAGCTCTGGATGAAAAGTTTTGTTTTGTGTTTACCTTATTATTAAAGTTGTTGCAAGTCAGCTGGTTTTTGCCTCAAAATGAGCGAGTTTAAATCACTTGTACATTAAGGAAACGTTCAGAAAAAACAAAACACCAGCGAAGAAACTCGACACAGAGGAACATAAACACCTTACTGTCAATTAGCGTTTTGACAGTGTTATTGCAGAGCAACAGAAACAGCGCGCAGAAGTGGGTCATGCCGATCACTTGACGCAGAAGTATAAACCAGGCTTTAAGGCCGCTACACACCAAGCCAATGCTTAACAACTAGCACCGATGAAACCCAACTGTGTTATCATCTTGCGTTGGCTCACGTATGGTCTTGTCTGGACTAAAAAAGCTGCACATGAACACACCAAACGGATGGCAGCTGACTGAAAGGAAAGAGTGTATTATATACCTACGTGGTAGCACGTGTCTTTTCACACCACGTAGGCATTATCTGTTGAATTGTTTACATACTATATGTCACTTCAATACGTCACACTTGCGCTTGTTGCTTCATTGCTGAATAACCAGTGCTCTCTTCAGCTGATGGCTGATGCTGATTCGACAAGCTGAATCGGGCTAACAAGCTCCGACTTAACCTGATAATGCCTCATTCACACTAGCAGTGACTTTGTAGCTGCCTGTCCCTCTGTGTGGAGACCTGCTTCAAATGCAAGTCTGTATATACAGCACGAAAACGATCGGCCTCTGAGTGAGCTGAGAGACGATCACGTGAGCTCTACTGGTGCTCCTATTGTCTGTCGCTTAAGAAAGTCGCTTTTTATTTGCATAAAGTTGAAGGACTCTCAACTTTGTCGCATCACTCGACGCGCCCACCTGGTTGCCAACAGTCGCTATCATGCACGTAGACGATTGTCGCTTTGCCGCTGTGAGTTGCTCGTAGCGTGAATGAGGCTTACGTGTGAAACCCAACTAGCCAGACTGGCGCTGACAAACGAAGCCAAATGGCAGACCATAAGTTTGGTCAGTTGACGCCAATCAACTTGCACCAACGAAACCCAACTGTGCTGCCACCTCATGTTGGCTCGTAATCTAATAATCCATTTTGTTTGCAAATATTTGAGGACTGTAGCAAAATTACAGCCGGCCTCTTGATTGTTTACTTGCTACATCACATCACTACGTCACACTCATGCTCTGATCAGTTGCTAAACAACTAGTCAGAAGACTCTTCAGCCGACAGTCCGACGCAATTTTACATGCTGAATAGCAAATACGTTTTTACGCTCACCATCATGAAGTGGTTTTGCAGTCAATAAAACTTCAATAGTCAATAAAACTTCAGTACTTCAATGGATTTTGTTTGATGACATATAGATAGTCTATGAGATGGAAATCTTTCAAAAATTACAGTAAATACTATAAAAAATTAGAATATTATATATATATATATATATATATATATATATATATTTTTTTTTTTTTTTTTTTTTTTTTAACATATTGTATTGCATAAGGAATATCACATTTCTTTTCCTATTTAGCATGCGATAGTATATCACACAACCCTAATAACCTCCCAGAAAACAACATACCGTATGTGGCCGTTCCCGAGCAGGAGGCTTGCCTTTTAATTTTTTAAATACCTTTTGGACAGATGGTGAGATTAACTACATTTTTTAACGCATTTTGCTAGTGGTAATTTACTTATTAACTGCGATCGCCTCATCTGCATTAAATGGGAAGGGCTTACAATTTTCTGAGTGCTGGGACTTCATGTAACCATGTTGCCATAGAATTCCCATTGTAGGGACATGAGCAGCTCTGAGTAGAGCATCATTTCACATTTTCATCTTAAAATCACAGTAATTACAACATAGCGTGAATGCAGCTTAAATTTAAAATACACACTTTGGTAACACTTTATAATAACTACACAATATGAATCCTTTATTAAGCATTAGCAAATAGTGAATTCATTATCTCTTAAGTATTAACTCTACATTAATTAACGCTAGTAAGCAGTTTATAACGCTCTATTCTTGACTTATAAGGACATTTATAAGGTGCTTAATTATTGTGTTTTCATACTTTGTTAATGATTCATTTTTCATTACTAAATTAATTACTGCATTATTTAGAAACCAGTTATTTAAGAATAGTTGGTGGTTTTTAAGGATCATTCAGAATGAGTTAAATGATTAATGAACTATTCAAATTAACATTCATCTATTTTATTGTTCAGTCATAAACTAATAGTTAATATGCATGTTAATAAATGATTTATTAACTCAACTTTATCCAGTTTTGTGACCTAATCTAAAGTGAGTACTGTTTATGCTTTATAAATCCCTTATAAATGACAATTAAATGCTCAGTTAAATTATAAACAGGAAAAATAAAAATAAACGACTTTATTCATTTCTATTCATTTGAAGATACACAAATGAAACTGTATCAAATGAAAAATAAATCTTTGCAACCCTATTTAAAATAAAATAACCATACAGTTTAAACATCACTAAATAACATTGAAATGTTGCATCATATTATATTGTTAAAAATATTATATTGCTGTTTTTTTTATCCAATATTACAGTAATTTTGTTTTTTAGATAGGAATGCAAAGATTATTGTTCATTTGATACTAAACTGCATAAAGTTGTGTTGATAAAGCATTTATTAACATACATAGTAACCATTACTATAAGTCTGAATAATAAGAGATATAAATGTTGATTTGAATAATTTCTTAATCATTTACTTTTGCATTCCGAATGATCTTAAAAATCATCGACAACTCTTAAATATAAATGATTTGTAAATAATGCGATACTTAATTTAGTAATGAAAAATTAATCACTCAGAAATTATGGAACTACAATTATTAACCACATTATAAATGTGCTAAGTCAAGAATACAGCACTTGTAACTGCAGTTATAAACTGCTTACTAACGTGTATTAATATAGAGTTAATACATAACAGATTATGAATTCACAATACGCTAATGCTTAATAAATTATTCATAGTGTGTAGTTATTATAAAGTGTTACCAATATGTTTTCTGAAAATAAATTTTGAATGCAGTTTGAAGGCACATTTAATCTGTGAATGAATTTACACATAAATTTAAAAAAAGCTAAATTGTCCGTAGTGTATGTGTGTGAATGAGTGTGTATTGATGTTTCCCAGTGATGGGTTGCAGCTGGAAGGGCATCTTCTGCCTAAAAACATATGCTGGATAAGTTGGTGCTTCATTCCGCTGTGGCGACCACTAATTGAATAAATAAATAAATGAATGTTATATATCTATATATGTTATATATATATATGTTTTATATATATATATATATATATATATATATATATATATATATATATATATATATATATATATATATATATATATATATATATATATACCATTACACAGGCTTACACTGTTAAATACAGTTCTTTTTCGAGAATAATAGGTTATAATAAATGGGTAATTTTATATTAATTAGCCTAGATGCTATTCATTTACACATTGTAAATACTGTAAATGCTTTTGTACCACATTTGCAACACGTATTATTACCTGCAAATATGTATACCATGTGTATATTAAAGTACGTATTAAATATGTATATTAAAGTTTATAAAAGTTTCAAAGCAATGGCAGGTCATCATTTAAACTTGTGCCAAGTTAGTTTTTCAGTTATCTTCGTTTGACGTGAAGTTGAAACTGAAGTGAGGTTGAAACTGAAGTAGAGCCTACATGTTTCCAGATTTACAATAAACGTATCGATGTTTGAATGCAGCTCTATTCATTTTCTACGCAGTCAAGCGCAGCGCCCCCTGCAGGGCAGACAGAGAAGTTTCCGTCTCTAAAGAAACGGTTGGCACCAGAAGTCCAGAGTAGGAGCGAACACACTGCAGTTCGGTAATGATGGGTACTAAACTGACTCAACTTTTAATTTGCTTTTGGATAACTTTACCATTCTGTGTCATGCAAAAAGCCAAAGAAAGGATACCCCGGCAAAGAGACGCAGAGTTTACTGACAAGGTAAGATTGGGTATATGCGAATAGGTACAATTTGCAGTAATGGCATCATACCGGCTTGTGATTGTATTGTTCCTTCCAGACATATAGGCAATAGAATGTGTTTCAGGTTGCCAGGCTGATTTGGAATGGAGAACGTACTTAAATTAGGATAAAAAGTGAAATTATCCTTTGTTAAAGTGACATTTTTCACATTTTCTTCTTTTTGAAGCGTTCTTTTCTCTTTCTCTCTCTATATATACTAAGACCTGTGATTAGTTTGATTGCATTTGATTGAAAGATTTAAGAGTAGCCTAGACCCTAGGAAAATAAGGCACTTATACTTAATGGATTCAATAAAAGGTTCGACGCATTCAGGTCAATTAGGAGTATTGTGTTGCTTTTATAGCTTTTCATGGATTTTTTTTATGCATAAAGAAGACCTACTGAAGTCAGATGTCCATATGGTGAACAAAGGCATTGTGAAATGTTCAAATCGTGACTGAACTGTATTGACGTGGTTTTTATAATACAGCGGTGACGTGTTGGGATAATAAACGCAACAGCTGACGCACCAGATGTAATAAGCGATTTTTTTTATAAAATCGTTAATTAGTAAATAGTTAATTTAAGTAAAGAAAAAAATTTACCGAAAAGCCACATATATGGTATGGAATATGGATGGTGCCCAAATAAATCGAATGTTTGAACATTGACACGTACCAATTCGCATAATGTAGATTCTCTTAAGTGCTTTTCTTTGGAGAAAAATGTACAGCGTAAATTTATTATGTAAATTCAAAGGAATCCATCTGTTAAATACTAAAGTAAGACAGAAAAAACAAACATAATTAACAATGTTAAATCAAGTTCCACCTATATTCGATTCACCAAGTGTTTAACCAATTATTCAGTTTAATCTGATTCATTCGGCTGCTCAACTGAAAGATGAAAGCAGCTTGACCTGAAATTATGTTCATTTCCACACTGAGAATGAGAAAGATGGCATTTCCAACTGGTACATTTCTTTGGCAGCTCTGATTTGGAAACTACCAAATATTAGTACATTTTGAGCTGCTTTTGGTTGGCTTATTTTCAATTTTCAACCGGCAAATGAGTAATATCTATCTAAACACAGAACTGTACTTTCCACATTTTTGTCAGCAGATGCGAACTAACCACAGCACAAAGACTCATTTGGGGTTTTAGGTCTCGCTGATGGGTTCACACATATGGGTATGATTTCATAAAACCTGTGAGAGATGGGCTTGGTCTGTAAAATCACAGCAAGGCAACAGATAACTGTCATTTTTGGAGAAGTCCCAGGATAGTGAACGAAAGGGTTGAAAACTTCAGAAGTGTGGAATATAATATGTAAGAGTGGACTACAAATCCATTCGCACTAAAGATGATAGCTTTAACGATGAGATTTAGTTCTAAATAAAGAATAAAAAAATAGTAGACCGAATAGTAATAAAAGAATAGTAAACTGCAATAAAATTTTACTTTAATAAAATGTAAGTTATTAAATGATGTTGGAAAACACAGCATCATAAAGAACAATTGCTGTGGACACTAATAAAATCATTGTTATAGTAATTTTTAATTGTCTTAAATTGTATATTTCATCGTGTAAACACACACACACACAAGCTGTCACTGGGATGATGCCTTTTCAAAATGTAATTTGAAAAAATTAATCTGATTTAAAGACTCATTGGATTTACACATTTCTTTTTAAGGTAACTGGTTGCAAACAACTTATATGGGCTGAATTTAAACTAATAAATTAAGTTGAAGGTTACTAAATTTAATTTAGCCTTTGTTACTCACTAATGTAAAAAACAGTAAATGTAAATATAAATGTATATAGTGATTATATGCAAAATTCCTGATACTGTTATTGCTTTGTCAGAGCTTGAATGAAGTAAACAGGCTGTGACTGTGGTCAGGGGATTTTACGCAAGTCAATTTCATCCAATTTTATGTTTTCATTGTTTTTCCCATTTCACCACAAACGTGTCCATGTCACACGGTCATGGTCTTTTCCCACCCACAGCAGTCTGTGCATCATAGTGAATCATTGGCCTTCTTTAACAAGGCAAAACTCTCTGACAAGTAATGAACTGGTTTCATGCCCTTTGTGTATGTTTTTGTCATTAGTACCAGACATGCACGCAGGGTGTCCCTGGAGTACAGGGCAGAGATGGGAATCCAGGGATAAATGGCATTCCAGGAACACCAGGAATCCCTGGGCGAGACGGGCTTAAAGGCGAGAAAGGAGAGTGTGTGTCGGAGAGGTTTGAGGAACCCTGGAAGCCCAACTTTAAACAGTGCGCTTGGAATTCTTTAAATTATGGCATTGATCTGGGCAAAATTGCTGTAAGTATTTATATTCTTAATGAACGAGCTGAAATTCCCCCAAAGTAAATAATTAAAAACCTACAGTCTGTTCATGGCCACTCAGTTTTGCAACTAAGTGCTCTGGAGTTTCAGGAAATGACATCATCACCACATTGATTTGCTGATAACACTGCAATAACATAGACATGTATAGTCTTTTCTTTAACTAGTTTCTAGAAAAAGCTAGACGAATAGGTTGTGAAAACAGTGATTTGCTAACCAGCCAATTATAAATTTTCTTTCAATTGCTGACAAACAGTGCATATCAGTGCAAAAATTAATAAATGATGAAGTACACACCAAACCCCCCCACCCCCACCCCCCCAAAAATATAATTTATTCACTCATTTATTTTCTTTTTGGCTTAGTCCCTTTATTAATATGGGGTCACCACAGCAGAATGAACCACCAACTTATCCAACATATGTTTTACGCAGTGGATGCCCTTCCAGCTGCAACCCATCACTGGGAAACATCCATACACTCTCATACACTACAGACAATTTAGTTTACCCAATTCACATATACCACATTTTTTGGACTTATGGGGGAAACCGGAGCACCAGAACAGGCAAACTCCACACAGAAACTCCTACTGACCCACCCGAGGCTCGAACCAGTGACCTTCTTGCGATGAGGCGAACGTGCACCACCATGCAGCCCCAAATATATATAAGCTAAGTTTTATATAACAATGTTTTGAATTGTCAAATGTGGACAGTCTCATACAAAAATGCTATTTTTAATAGCAAACATTAAGTTGGACTAGACTGTTCCACTGATTATTTGCTGATGCTTTAATAATCTTGATTTAATTTAGGCTTATTTAATATAGGGGGAATAGGCTTTATCTCGAGAGACAAAAATCTCTCAAAAATATCTTCAAATGTTTTTAAAATGAGCAAAAACCCTACCTGTTTAAAACAACATAAGGTTGAGTAAATGTTCAGAGAATTGACTCTGTGTTGTGATTCACGAACCATATTGTTTCCATTACCACTTCTTTGGCTATTTTTAAAATCTTAAAATTGCAAAAGAATGTACTGTATCATTACACTCTATAAATCAGGGGTGCCCAAACTTTTTCTTATGAAGGGCCAAAAACCAAACCTGATTAAGGCTATGGGCCGAATGTAAATACAGTGTACTATATATACCATGGATAATTTCCTAATTTATTTAATAATATTTAAAAACAACTAGAAAACATTGCTTTATATTAACTGATACAGCAGGGATGCTCCAAACGCTGCATAGATAAAATATGGTGAGAAAAATTAATAATGAGATCGGCTAGATCAGAGAGTGGATCGAGTCATAAAATGTGATTATTAGCTGATCGATCAGAGCATCCCTATAATACAGCATACATGTTATTATGAACTTATTACAGTAAAAAAAGGAGTTACACTAGTTTTTGCCATGATTTGCTTACTGATGTCTTCTATATAGTCCTCTATCTATCGAGTGACATTATTTACTGTGCATTTAAAAAAATCTGATTCATTTACAACTTTTAAGTGAAACATTTTATTTCAGTTTGCTTTTTTGTAGCTCAGCAATAAAATAAACAAACAAAAGGTTATGTCAAATTAGAAATGATGATCTCTTTCAAAAGCATTCGCCCCAACCCTCTCCATCCTTCTTACTCTCTTCTTAGATGGGATGGTGGGGCAAATCAAAGATTACAATGGGCCAACTTCGACCCGCAGGCCCTAATTTGGGCATCTCTGCTATAAATGAACAAATCTTTGATCAATTTTCAAATACAATCAGCAAAGTTAAAGGCTAAAAAGAGGCATATGACCATTATGGTCCTTTCCAATAACTGTATAATTCAGTATTTATTTAAAGACAGTTTCCCTGAAACGTGTTGTAACAGTGTTAACATGAACACACAGTATTAACATGATGCAGCTGTGAAATAGACTAGAGACTGAATGAGTTTTGTGTTAAGTGTGACATTTATTGCCCCTGAAATTGTTCTCTGCAGTCCTCTTTAGACATTTATTAGCCTTTTCAAGCTTAGTAAAGCTTTAATAATCAAAGGGGTTATACTACATTATGCAGTTTATTCTAGAACAAAACATAGAAGATTCTTTACTGTGCCTGTATTGTATAATTAAATACATTATTTCATACACTAAAATAATAATAATTAAAATAATTCTAGATTTTGATTCTGACAAATCATCCATCCAGCACACAATTTAATTAAGTTTACCCCAGCTAAAATTATTTAATCATTTAGTGATTTAAGAGTGCATTACCTGTATTTTCTCTGTTTCAGGAGTGCACATTCACCAAGCAGCGTTCAGACAGTGCTCTGCGTGTGCTGTTCAGTGGATCTCTCAGACTCAAGTGTAAGACGGCCTGCTGTCAGCGCTGGTACTTCACTTTCAACGGGGCAGAATGCACTGGCCCGTTACCCATAGAATCCATCGTTTACCTGGACCAGGGCAGCCCTGAACTCAACTCCACCATCAACATCCACAGAACATCCACAGGTACAGTACCGGAAAAACTGCAGATTTTTTTTCTCTAAAAGTCAATTAGATTAACAAAGATGACACAAAAAATAAAGAGTCAATATAACATAAGAAATACACTGATATATTTTTAAAATACATCGGTGAAATACAGTGGAATTGTTTTAAAATAGCATTTAAATGATCAATACGATATCATATTTATTTGCTTTAGTCGTATGTTTTTTAATTAGCTTCCTAAACAGTCATATAATCAATCATTCTCATATATTCTTGATGCTATAAAAAGGTTTTTAACTATAATTCTTGTTTATGGCTGCATGTGTGAATCGTATGCTCTGCAATTATGGAGATACACTTCACATCTATTTTTAATCTTTGTGGTTCCCGAAATATGGCACACAGCAGACATAAATGGAGTCACAAAACTTGCTTCCCATTAAAATGTACATATTTACATTTTGTATTTAGAAAAAAACAGTTTTTAGTGGATTGTGCAATTCAATCTATACAACATGTCCTCATCATGACAACAGTTTAAAAATAAAATTACGTTTGGGGGAAAAAAAAACATTATTTTATAACAATAATCCACTGTTGTATACATAAGACTTGTGCATTGTATTTTTGGAAAGCAGAGATGGACTCTTGTGGAGATATCTTTATCTCATGAGTCTCTCTGACTGTTCCTTTGTGTGGCTGAATGCAGTTTGGCAGTTTTCATAACCATCTATGCTGCAATTATAGAGAGACCAGAGGAATTCGAGAGCTCTGTGTGGTTTCTCACCACCTCACATCCCAGCACTTACTCTACACTTACTCATGATGAACAGATCATCACTGTTTAACAGTCTTATCTCACATATAGAGATTTGAGATAATTCATTTAGCTAAACGGAACTGACCTCACACATAAAACAGATAAACAGACAACTATAGTTATGTCACTATATAAAACAATAGATATGAAAAGATTTAATTAGAACTCTAACTTTTCAGTTTTAAAAATAGTGAGCCATTATAAACTGATCGAAACCCTTCGAAACCCTTCGAAACCCTTCAGCCATAGCAAGTGAAGCTGCTCATTCCATATCTATGATGTTCTATCTAGAATGTTGCTTCTTTACAAAGTCACTAACTCATACAGATTTCCAATAATGGCTGGTCGTCCACAAAAACAAATTAAGGCCCAACCCCAATTCTACCCCTTAGCACTTCCCCTATTCTCTTTAGCCTGAAGGCGTAGGGCAAAGAAGAAGGGCTAGATACAGTTGCCCTTGAAATGGAGATCTTTCAAGACCACACTCGAAAGCAAGGGTACGAACATTTCCCAGAATACATCATCTACAACAGCAGCATGGCTGCACATGGAAGTAAGGAGATGCACAAATTTGTATTTTTTGTCATTATTACGAATTTTTACAACAAACAAGCATATGTTTTAATACATTCATAACCGTGTTCGTGTTTTACCGCCATGTTTTACAAAAAAAAAATGCTAAGATAAAATTTCGCTCCGTCATGCTTTATAAAAAATAAAAAAACGCTAAGATAAAATTTCGCTCCGTCATGATTAAAAAAAAAAAAAAAAAAACGGCAAGATAAAATTTCGCTCCGCCAAGGTTAACAAAAAAAAAAAAAAAAAACGGCAAGATAAAGTTTCGCTCCGTCATGCTTTACAAAACAAAACGCTAAGATAAAATTTCGCTCCGTCATGGTTTACAAAAAAAAAAAAAAAAAACGGCAAGATAAAGTTTCGCTCCGTCATGCTTTAAAGAACAAAACGCTAAGATAAAATTTCGCTCCATCATGGTTTACAAAAAAAAAAAAAACGGCAAGATAAAGTTTCGCTCCGTCATGCTTTACAAAACAAAACGCTAAGATAAAATTTCGCTCCGTCATGGTTTACAAAAAAAAAAAAAAAAAACGGCAAGATAAAGTTTCGCTCCGTCATGCTTTAAAGAACAAAATGCTAAGATAAAATTTCGCTCCATCATGGTTTACAAAAAAAAAAAAAACGGCAAGATAAAGTTTCGCTCCGTCATGCTTTACAAAACAAAACGCTAAGATAAAATTTCGCTCCGTCATGGTTAACAAAAAAAAAAAAAAAAACGGCAAGATAAAGTTTCGCTCTGTCATGCTTTAAAGAACAAAATGCTAAGATAAAATTTCGCTCCGTCATGGTTTACAAAAAAAAAAAAAAAACGGCAAGATAAAGTTTCGCTCCGCCATGCTTTAAAGAACAAAATGCTAAGATAAAATTTCGCTCCGTCATGCTTTACAAATCAAAACACTAAGATAAAATTTCGGTTTTGTCATGCTTTACAAAACAAAACACTAAGATTAAATTTCGCTTCGTCATGCTTTACAAAACAAAACGCTAAGATAAATTTTCGCTTCGTACCCCCACGTCCCCCTGGTTGCTATGCCCCTGGTCAAGACCAAAAAAAAATAGGCAGAGGAGTAAAAGTTTTTTAGTGTCAACAAATTTTTTTTATGAGATTTTTTTATTATATCCAATGAGAGAGGTAGCATGGTGGCTCAGTGATTAGCACTGTCGCCTCACAGCAAGAAGTCCACTGTTTCAAGCCCCAGCTGGACCAGGAGGCATTTTTGTGTGGTGTTTGCATGCTCTCCCAGTTTTGGTGTGGGTTTCCTCCAGGTGCTCTGGTTTCCCCCACAGTCCAAAGACATGTGCTATAGGTGAATTGAATAAACTAAATTGTCCGTAAAAGTGTGTGTGTGTGTCTGTGTGTATGGGTGTTTCCCAATACAGGATTGCAGTTGGAAGGGCATCCGCTGTGTAAAACATATGCTGGAATAGTTGGCGGGTCCTTCCGCTGTGGCGACCTCTGAAATAGAGACCAAGTCGAAGGAGAATGAATGAATTCTGTGAGAGACTAGTGATGTATTGTGATGGCAATGTGCTAAAGTCAAACGAAGGCCAGTTGTGTGCTAAACGTTAGAGTTGTGCTTGTGATATCTGCGTTATTACAAAAATAAATAATCAAGTGTTTATGAATCACTCTCTAATTGTGATTTCCTTCGTATATCACAATCTCGGGTGTTGATAGACATGTTTTAATGTGTTTTTTTTTCTCTATCTCAGTGGAGGGGCTCTGTGAGGGCATTCATGCTGGTCTGGTGGATGTCGGGATATGGGTGGGCACCTGTGCCGATTACCCTCGTGGTGATGCGTCTACAGGATGGAACTCTGTGTCCAGGGTGATCATTGAAGAGCTTCCAAAATGAGCATCACCATGGCAACAGAAAACATCGACATTGTGTTCCTGCCACAGAAAGACCTTCCTCATAGAAATGGGGCAAATTAAAGCTAATGGTGTTACACTGAGTCTGTGCGGCTCTCATGTTGAATAAGATTATGATTCTCCGGCTCAGTAATGTGACAATTAAGAGGCTTCAGTGTCCTTCATTTAGAAAGTACTGTTAAATACAAAAAACGTAGGTACCATGATAATATATGGTTCTTCTCAATACAATGATTAAATAATATTTTAAAGTGTTTTGTACTATGTTAAAATGGTAAATGAATAATGAAACAGTACAATGTTTTTACCATATGATGTCATCACTGTAATATTGCAATAGTACTCTTTATTTATTTAGTGGGTTTTCTTTTAGTGCCTGGATGGTTAGAACGCAACGTATTTTTTTATGCATTGTTTTTTTTTTTTAATTACCAAAAACGCAACAATGTCAGGATTTTGTTTCACCTCACAATTAAAAATAAAATGTGAAATCAAAAATCTCAACTTCTTTATTGTAATATACAGTTGAAGTCAGAATTATTAGCCCCCCCTTTGAATTTTTTTTTCTTTTTTCAATATTTCACAAATTCTCTTTTAACAGAGCAAGGAAATTTTCACAGTATATCTGAAAATATTTTTTCCTTCAGGAGAAAGTCTTTTGTTTTATTTTGGCTAGAATAAAAACAATTTTACATTTTTTAAAAACCATTTTAAGGTCAAAATTATTAGCCCTTTTAAGCTATTTTGTTTTTGATAGTCTACAGAACAAACCATTGTTATACAAAAACTTGCCTAATTACCCTAACCTGCCTAGTTAACCTAATTAACCTAGTTAAGTCTTTAAATGTCACTTTAAGCTCATTAAACAGAAATTGGGGAAAAATAAACAGGGGGGCTAATAATTCTGACTTCAACTGTATATACACTAAATCAATTGATCATAATACATTTTTTTAAATTGATTTCTAATTGAAGAAGATGTCAGTATTCAAAGAATCCTGAAAAGAAGTTAGATGGTTATTTAGCAGAACAAATGTTTTAAATAAGTAAAATTATCTCTGATAATTGGAATTATGAAATAATGAAGAATCAACTTTACTTTGTTTTCACAGGAATATATTCTAAATGCATGTAGCACCTTTTCTAAATTCTTTTCACAGTAGTCAACATTATCAAGTGACATGAGTGTAGTTAACACAAAATTTACTTTAAGTTAATTCTACTCATTTGAAAAGAGTTTTGAACTCAGTGTTGAAGTTAATGAGTAAATGAAGTGATTACGGAAGTGTTGACTGAGCATTATTAATGCACACCTGCTACTAATTAATTATCTCATTACTTCAACTTAAATGGAGTAAGTTCACAGTACTCATATAGATTAGTTGTTTAACTCAAACGGTTTGAGTTGCCTTATCTTAATGGTTTTTTCTGTGCTCAAATTATTTTGTGTACTCAAATGGATTAAGTTTACAGTACTCATTAGGATTAGTTTTTAAATGATTTGTTGCAATAGGTTTCCTCAAATGATTTGAGTTACCTTAACTTATTAGGCTTTACAGTGTACATACACTAAAAATATGATCAAAAAGTGATCAAAAGATAATCAAAAGGTTAAACAGGTTTCAGCTTAATTTTTTAGGTTATAAAAATTTGATATAATTGATTCAAAATGATATAATTTGATATATTAAGTCAATTAACAGATGTAAGACTTGTAACGTAAATTTTTTTAACCTACAATTTTAAGGCAACAACATATATATATATATATATATATATATATATATATATATATATATATATATATATATATATATATATATATATATTTAAATGTATAAAAAGTGCTGTGAAAACATTCAGAATGTACTGTAAAATATAAATCTTATTGACCCAAGTTATATGTATACATAATGGTTATTATTTAGCATTATATTAATAAGAACCATACTTAATTTGTCATGAAAATGTAACAATTTAAGATTCAGACTCAACTTTATTATGCCGTTTAGGGAAACTAAAATTGCAGCAAGGTGCCATAACTCAGGCAAAGTTCCATGTACACATTAGCAAAATATTACCACACAACATACCATACATCATTTTTTAGGTGCATCTCCCTCCCCCCTGGACTCATTTAATGACCTAATGGCCACCATTATAAAAGAATTTCTAATTTCTAAATGTCCTGCAAATAGGAACACTAAAATAACTTTCTGATGGAACACAGAGTACAATAGGTGATCCGGGGTGCACATGGGCTCTCTTTAAAACAATCATAATTGGTTAAAATCTTCATTGGTCATTGGTTTTAAAACCAACTTCACAAAGCTACTCAACCTGTTCTTATTTGACAAACTCAAGCTACCGTACCAAGCTACAATGCAAAAATATAAAACAGATTTAATAAATTGTTTATAAAACAGTGTCATCATAGATTGTTTTGGGTTTGTACCTCTAAGTTTCCTCAGAAAAAACTGAGTTCTTTGTTAAACTTTTTTATAGACAGCCTGGGTGTTAGGTTGAAATGTCAACATATTGTCAATAACAACCCCTAGATTTTTATGTGTCAATAATTCAATGCCCAAACCTTTAATATTTGTTACACTGGGTGTAGGAGAAGCCTTCCTGTAATCAATTACACTATCTTTCAACTGGAGAGAAAAATCGCACCAGGAAGTAAATTCTTCCACAACAGGACCATGGCGCAAATCCTGATCGCGGAGGAGACTCACAATCACAGAATAATCAGCATATTTTATGATATGACCATTCCCATAAATACTCTGACAATCATTAGTATATATGATGAACAGAAGAGGTGAGAGGAAATGTTTTTTTGTTTTAACTGCAGGAAAACAGTGGACATTTCTTTACAATAGTCACACATTACACCACACTTTTCATACTTGATTCAATCCAGGTGTCTAGTGAAGCTTTTTTGTTCAACTTCTAAAATGTTTGGTAAAAATAAAACACTTTTATACGTATTAGACTGCTTTATGATTATAAAACTGGTTGTTAGTTAACTTAAAACACTGACAGAAAAGTGAAAAGAGCCACACCATAAAATAGGGTGTAGATGGAAAAGTGAGCTGAATGAGCAGCATGACTTAGGTCTGGAATGTCTGATGTGGTACTAAAGTACTTTTGCAGCTGTTAAGTATTCAAAATGAAGTGAAATCAGATTACAGTACAGGTTAAGAAATAATGGGCCATTAAAGTATTCATACACCTTGAAATGGTTTACTTCTCTTTTGTTCAGCAACAAAACTGTCTTAAACTCTAGACCTAAATATAAAAAAGCACAGATGTACCAAAATGTATGAATATACAAGAAAGAATACAATATAATATGTAGAATTATGAGCTGTAGACAATAAATGTACTTTTCAAACCGATAAAGGACTGGGTTTTAAAACCACTGTTGCAAAATTATAACCACCTTTTTATATAAGGAATGCATATAAGGAATTTTCATTCACTGATCTCATGTTGTAAACAAAGTAATAAATGATGTTTAATTACAGTTAATTACAAAATAAAGATGAGGAAATAGTGTAGAGTTTAAAAAATGGTTAGTTTTATATTAAAAGATTCAAAATATAAAAACTGGTCCTTATTCATGTATTCACCAGTTTAGGGGAGAGCGGGATAAGTTTTCACTCACTTTTCATTCTTTCGAACTTTTACTGAGCGCCATACATCACAATGAAATAAATAACACACCGAATGAAAGAAGGAAGTCTCGGACACCTTATCGGATACCGGTGCTGTAGACTGTTAAATGGAGAATGTGCACTTGTGACAATTTCCCCCATGCATCGGCAGGTAAGTTGTCACGCTAGATTATCTGAAAATAAGGACACAACTACTTAATTGTGATTATTAATTTTAATCAAAGTCCCTTTAGGTGACACAGTGGCGCAGTAGGAGGTAGTGTGAGGTTCGAGCCTTGGCTGGGTCAGTTGGCGTTTCTGTGTGGAGTTTGCATGTTCTCCCTGCGTTCGAGTGGGTTTCATCTGGGTGCTCCGGTTTCCCCCACAGTCCAAAGACATGCGGTACAGGTGAATTTGGTAGGCTAAATTGTCCGTAGTGTATGTGTTTCCCAGTGATGGGTTGCAGCTGGAAGGACATCCGCTGCATAAAACAAATGCTGGATAAGTTGGCGGTTCATTCCGGTGTGGCGACACCAGATTAATAAAGGGACTAAGCCGAAAATGTATAAATGAATGAAAAAAAAAGTCCCTTTGAGGCAAGTCATTTCACTTGGCAGCCATCTTTATGCCCGGGAAACATCAAATTCTCCAAAACTACTAGCCAAGCTTACGGTTAAATTTCATATAACGAATAACCAATAAAATTAAACAACTGTCTATTTAGTTTCATTTCTAAATGTTCGTATCACACAAAATCTGCAGAAACTCACGTCTGGTCCGAGCTCTTCCTCCGGAGAATTGTCATTCTATAGCGATCGCTAATTGGCTCCTGTACTAGAAGGCGGGGCTTCATTCGCCATATAGCGATCGCTGATTGACTCCTGTACTAGAAGGCGAGCTTTATTCTCCATTTAGCGATTGCTGATTAGCTAGTGTACTAGAAGGTGGGGCTTCATTCGCCATATTGACAGTCACACATTTCCCATTCAAAAGTATACGAATGACATATATCTGTATTCTATATTCTAATTAATACATTTAAAACAAAACTTCAAATATAAACAATCATGCCTTGAGGATTTGAATTTTTTTTTACCAAAACATATTAACTGGCAAGACAACTTTACTTTGAAATTTAAACTCAAATGCTCTCTGGCTTGCGCATAGATTCGTGATAACTGAATGGAATGCTGCAGATAACTTGCATAACTTAACATCAGTTTAACCGTAGAACTAATTGATGCTTTGTGTCTGATTAAGGGTAGAGTTGGTGCTGGGACCTGGCAGGGCAGGGTTCTGAATAGGGTGATTGGTGATGTAGGATGGTGCTCGGTTTCCAGAAATACATTTCTGTAGTAAGGTTGAATCCCAGCCACCCTAAAGCCAGCCTGAATGTCTTGGGGGGTTGCAGCCAGAGGATATACAGTTGAAGTCAGAATTATTTGCCACCGTTTATTTTTTTCCCCAATTTCTGTTTAACAGAGAGAAGATTTTTTTCAGCACATTTCTAGACATAATAGTTTTAATAACTCATCTCTAATAACTGATTTATTTTATCTTTGCCATGATGACAGTAAATAATATTGGACTAGATATTTTTCAAGACACTTCTATACATCTTAAAGTGACATTTAAAGGCTTAACTAGGTTAATTGGGTTAACTAGGCAGGTTAGGGTAACTAGGCAAGTTATTGTATAACGATGGTTTGTTCTATAGACTGTCGAAAAAATATATAGCTTAAAGGGGCTAAAAATATTGACTTTAAAATGTCTTTTTAAAAGTTAAAAACTGCTTTTATTCTAGCCGTAATAAAACAGGAAGAATAATTATTATTAGACATACTGTGAAAATGTCCTTGCTCTGTTAAACATCATTTGGGAAATATTTATAAAAGAAAATAAAAATCAAAGGGGGGCTAATAAATCTGACTTCAATTGTATCTATACCTAACAATGCGGTAATGAACAAATATTAAATTGATTAGTTTTTACTTTTTAGGCCAAAACATGAGAAAAGTGTGCTAACCCCAGATTAGAGCAATCTTAAACACATGTAAACAGGAGGTTGACTCCAGAAGTGGAGTTACACAAAGTGGCTATTTGATTTTTAAGATAGCACCGCTAGTGCTGTTGGAGTTATGAACAGTGTGACAACTTACCCTGGTCTCCCCCTATCCATTTTAAGACTCTTGTAACTTAAAAAATAAAATATAAACACATTGATGTGGACAACAACATTTGTAACTATTTTTCTATTTGCCAGATTATTGGTTAATCCATTTGAATTATTAACATCTCTCCCTCTCTTTTTCGTACAATCTGCTAACATGGTTCTTTTTCCTAAAATCATACATGTTTGTTAGGACAAAAAGATTGTGGGGTGTCACGGTGGCGCAGTAGGTAGCAAGATCGCCTCACAGCAAGAAGGTTGCTGGATCAAGTCCCGACTGGGTCAGTAGGAATTTCTGTGTGGAGTTTACATGTTCTCCCCGTGTTCGCGTGCAGTCCCCCACAGTCCTGAGACATGAGCTATAGGTGAATTAAGTAAGCTAAAATTGGCCGTAACGTATGTGTGTGAATGCAATAGTCTATGGATGTTTCCCAGTGTTGGGTTGCGGCTGGAAGGGCATCCGCTGCATAAAACATGTGCTGGATAAGTTGGCAGTTTATTCTGCTGTGGCGACCCCAGATTAATAAAGGGACTAAACTAATAGGGTGTTTTGGAGGAGCGAGTCAGGAAATGTTTTATTCCAACAGCAATACAAGGTGACTTGGCCAATATTCTGTGTATATTGTGTTTTTTCTTGTATGTCAAAAAAATCCTGTTAAGCATGATTTTTAAGCATTTTGCTTTACAAGGACACAAGGCATTTGTCATGCATAGGACACCTATGTCATGCCCATTTTATTACAATTTGGAAACCTCATTTCCACATGTGATTTTACGGTTACTGATTGTCACTTGTTTGCACAAAATGTACACTTGAATTGTTATAAATTATGAGGCTTTTATTTCCTTAAAGGGGAGGTCCACTGCAATATCATATTTGAAATGTTAGTTCATGTGCAGACATCCCAAATCTCCCGGAAGTTCCGGGAGTCTCCAGCAAATGCATAGATGCATAAATCACGCGTCTCCCACCCGGTCCTTAAATAGGTGGCACAACGCATCTCTCCCAGCTCTTCAAGGTACGTCGGGCGCAACTCAACCCTTCGTTCTTCAGGTACATCACGTGCAACTCACCCCCATCACTTTTCAGGTACACTGCACGTATACGCACCCACCGCTCTTCAGATACATCGCGCGCACATGCCCCCACTGCTCTTCAGATAGGTCACACCCCCCAAAGGCAGAGAAAGCTAAAATGCCGTTCAAACGCTGCCATTTGCTCAGAGCTTCTTCCGTTTCTGTATTTGAACTTCAAAAGCACATGACACAAAGAGAGAAGTGCTTACAATTTAATTTAATTTAATTGTGTTCCAGAGAATTATAATAAATATATAGCTAGCATTTGACAAAGCACAGCTTCCAGAATATCTCCCAGTTCAGTGTTGGATTCGGCTAAAAACTCCTTAAAGAAGCAGCAGCTCCCATCATAATAGAAGAAGCTGTGGAGTGTGGGCCACAACCTATTGAATTTTTATCTGTTAAAATTGATCGATTACATGCACAGTTTCTCGCGTTAACAGTATGTTGTAGTATAGATGTAAACGAAGATGTAAACATGAAATGATGCATTGGCCCTGCTAACAATTTAGCTACAAATTCATATTTATCCGTCAAACCCCTGTAAACACCCACAATCTTCAGCAGCGCTACAGTGTCTCTCTATGCAGATGCTTTTCCTGCATTCTACATCTCAAACAAAAAGATGTGAACGTTTTCTATTACTTACACATACTTATACCGGATATATGTGAAAGACACTTGTAAGTGTACATTTTATTTTAGACAGCAGGCATGAGGTTCAGCTGTGTCTTTTATTTTTTTCTCTGATTCAGGCACAAACTAATATGACTAAAAGTTACTCTGACTGACCGTGTTTATACAGCGCAAAAGCATGTGCTATTAGAGGCGTGACTCTTTTCCTGGTGACGTGGAGCCGATCAGCAAGTCACAGCACATTATGTTAGCTGACAAATCAGAGACTCTTGAGCGTGGGCTTTCAGAGGAACTAGGAAACATGACAGTCGTTTTCATGTTAGCTGAGTAGCTGTATATAATCAAAGTAAGATATATGAAAAAATAATGTGATTTTTTACAAATGAAGCATGAGCACACATTGCTGTGCATCTTATAAACACAACCAAGCCTTAAAAATACACTCTGGACCACCCCTTTGATATTATATACCATCCAAGTAGTTTCAACTTTTAAAATTGAAGGGTCTACAGGAGCACAATTAATAAAAATTAAGCACACTTCATTTTCTCAAGGGAATAGTTCTAGTAGTTTTTAAAAGTATTTTTAATTTTGTATCTAATAAAATAACACGAACACGAATAATCATGAACAGTTTTGTACAATAACTCAAGGCTCTTCTGTCTGTAACATACAATTCTTTATTAGATGTGTAAAAATGGCTTATACAACAGCACATTTATATTTACATACACAATTGCCTTTCTGTTGCTACTTCTTTCATATTCCTCTTTCCTGTTCCTCTCTTCCAGTAGATGGCATCTCTACACATCTGGTTAAAATATGCTCCTGCCCTCCAGTATCAGTTTCTCTCAAGCCTGTGTGCCATTATTCCATAGCGTTACATCATTTCCTGAGCAGCCCAGTGAGGTTTTTGTTGACCCCGGCACAACAGCCAGCGGAGGTTTGCTTAGTGGGTGAAGGAAATCCCGTTCATTCTCTCGCATAACTCAGCAAATATAGCAGCTGTTTTGTGAAAATTCCGTAAAAAAAGACGAACACATGTTTGGCAAATACTGTGTTTGGTTGCATTGTCTGGAGATGGCTTCAATCCACTTGTCATTCACTGCTTAAAATCAATTTAAATCTTTTTCATAGGTGACTATTCATAAATCTTTAAGATAAGATCAATACGTTTTTCATAAAGAGATACATTTAATTCAGTCATACTTGATTTACTTGTTTTAAAGCTTTTTTGAGTTTTGTTTATTTGAATATGGTTCAGTTGACTTCCATAATTGATTTCTTTCCTACTATGGATGTCAATGGTGTCCATTTCTAAAATATCTTCTGAAAAATAAAACTCTTAAAGTTTAGAGTGAGTGAATTTTCATTTTTTGGGTGAACTATCCCTTTAACTCAACAGTACAACAACTCTTAAAGGGATAGTTCACGCAAAATGAAAATTTATTCACCCTAATGTGCTTATAAACCTTTATAAATTTCTTTCTACTGTTTATTAAAGAAGATATTTTGAAGAAAGCTAACATTTGTATGCATAGACATACATAGCAGAAAAAACTAATATGGAAATCAATGTTTACAGCTTTCTTCAGAGCATCGTCTTTGTGTTTAATAAAACAAAGAAACTCAAACAGGTTTGAAACAAGTAAAGAGTGAGTAAATGATGACAGAATTTTCATTTTTGGGTGAACTATCATTTTAACTCAACAGTACAACAACTCTTAAAGGGATAGTTCACACAAAATGAAAATTTACTCACCCTCTAATGGTTATAAACCTTTATAAATGTCTTTTTTCTGTTTATTAAAGAAGATATTTTGAAGAAAGCTAACATTTGTAACCATAGACATACATGGTAGAAAAAAATAATATGGAAATCAATGTTTACAGGTTTCCAGCTTTCTTCAGAACATCGTCTTTGTGTTTAATAAAACAAAGAAACTCAAACAGGTTTGAAACAAGTAAAGAGTGAGTAAATGATGACAGAATTTTCATTTTTGGGTGAACTATCACTTTAACTCAACAGTACAACAACTCTTAAAGGGATAGTTCATGCAAAATGAAAATTTACTCACCCTAAACTGGTTATAAACCTTTATGAATTTCTTTCTTATGTTTATTAAAGAAGATATTTTGAAAAAAAGCCAACAATTGTAATCATAGACATACATAGAAGAAAAAACTAATACGGAAATCAATGTTTACAGGTTTACAGCTTTCTTCAGAACACTGTCTTTGTGGTTAATTTAAAAAAGAAACTCAAACCGGTTTGAAACAAGAGTGATTAAAAGTAGACTGAATTTTCATTTTTGGGTGAACTATCCCTTTAAATCTCAAATATATGCACCACTTCTTTTCATTCAGCGCACACACTAAATTCTAGTTTTTAGTCTGCCCGGTGAGTTCAGAGTTAAACAGGAAATGTTTGATATTCCTGCTCGTCCCTCATACACAAACACACACATACATACATAGTCCCGGCACATTGCCTTGTGTTGGTCCCGCTTTTGATTCCCGAAGGTTTAGTGATACTCGCCCAAAAGCAAGCGTGACACATTTTCGAACACCAGGAAGGTGATGCAGCACGCAGGAATGACTCGCACCAGGTTTGGCACCATCCCTTTGTAAAAGCCCTCCACCCCTTCGTTGCTAGAGAGAGTCAAACACAAACATATTGAGCTGATGTCAAGTCAGATGAGTCACGACTTTACTGGAAGCTTCTTTATATACTTTTTTTTTCAAAGCTATGAAGACACTGAAAAAAAGTATTCAAAGATGATTCCTTGGATTTACTTTTTTTTACGTTAAGTGGTTGTAAACAATTTATTTGTGTTGAATTTAAACAAACAAATTAAGTTGAATGTTGTTAAATTTAATTTGTTTGTTTAAATTCAACACAAATAAATTGTTTGCAACAGTTTTGCATGCAACACTTTTTTCAGTGTTGGAGCTTTTAATTCCTGAGCACGTGAAAACTTCTACAGACTGTCAATCTAAGCTTTGAGGTTTTTCAATTGCAAAGTGAATTAAAATGAAGTACAGTTGAAGTCAGAATTATTAGCCCCCCTGTTTATTTTTGTTCCCCTATTTCTGTTTAACGGAGAGAAGATTTTTTTTCCAACACATTTCTAAACATAATAGTTTTAATAACTCATTTCTAATAACTGATTTATTTTATCTTTGCCATGATGACAGCAAATAATATTTTACTAGATATTTTTCAAGACACTTCTATACAGCTTAAAGTGACATTTAAAGGCTTAACTAAGTTAACTAGGCAGGTTAGGGTAATTAGGCAAGTTTTTGTGTAACAATGGTTTGTTCTATAGACTAACGGAAAAGAAATTGCTTAAAAGGACTAATAATTTTGTCCTTAAAATGGATTTAAAAGAAATTTATAACTGCTTTTATTCTAGCCAAAATAAAACAAATAAGACTTTCTCCAGAATAAAAAAATATTATACTGGGAAAATTTCATTGCTCTGTTAAACATCATTTGGGAAATATTTAAAAAAAGAAAAAAAAATTCAAAGGGGTGCTAATAATTCTGAATTCAACTGTATATTGTATAAGTATCTGTGGATTGCATGTTTATAATTCCTGTTTGTTGATGTACATGTGTACATTGTTCATGGGTTATTTCTAAATGTGAACAACATATATTTTAGACATAATTACCACCTGGATTGGGGAAAGTTTTTGTTATTATTTTCCTGTGAAACCATCCTTCTATTTTTGTAAAATTTTATTAAGCAGATAAAAAGGAAATATATAACAGACATGATATCACAATATTTATACCCACAATATTTCCCCCTTGAGATCAGAAATAGTATCAAATATTGATATTTAATGTATCAAAGTTAGAAATTACTAACTTATACTGACATCACTAGGAGTAATTATGGTTAAATGGGTGTTGTGCAGCATAAAAAAAATTAAATTAAAAATAAAATATGGGCCTTTTGTTATATAAATCCCTATTGTATTACATTATAATAGGGCTTCAAATAACAATTTTATGTGTACTTCTTTTTCTTTATAGGTTCAGATTCTCGCTTTGGCATTATATTTGTGGCAAACAGTGTGTTTGACAAATATTTTACTATGCAACTATTTCACAGTTTCCTAATAAATCATATGTCTCTTTAAAAAATAAAAATATACATTCCACAATACAGTTGCACATGTATTCCACAATAGATTTTTAAGATCTTTGTATCTTAATTCATTTTTCTTTATTTTAATTATTTAATGATGGATAATTTATATGCATTTTTAATTGAGCTCAGAAACAACAGGTCCTAAAAATCACAAGTCAAAGGTTTGGCCATTACTTAAAAAAATTAAAACATAAGAGAAATATGTTATAAAATATTCAAATTAATACTATTCTTCACAATATTACTGTTTATGTATGGATGGAATAAATACAGGCCTGGAAAGTATATATTTCCTTCAAAAACATAAAGAAAAGTGTAAAAAATCTCCTCATGTTTCTCCTCATGTGTCTCTCATGCTAACAAAGGCTGAAATTATTTTATTAAAAATAATAAAATTATTTTAAATATATTAAAAATAATGCTGAAAATTCAGCTTTGAAATCAGATTTTTTAAAATTTGATTTCAAAAAGAAAACAGATCATTTACATTTATAACATTCCACAATATTTTAGTTTGTACTGCATTAATTGCATAACTTAGCAAGCAGAAGAGCTCTTCTGTTAAAAGCAAAACAAAAAACCTAAATCTTAATTATTCCAAATCTGTGGATGATTTCTATTTATAATAGGGCTTCATAAAACAATTTTATGTTAATTGCTTCTTTTTCTTTGGACGCTCAGATTCTCGCTCTCCTCATTCTTCTGAAATTTTGCATTATATTTGTGTAAAACAGATGTGTGTTTGACAAAAGCAATGCTATCCAACTTTTTTTCCCTAATGAATCATATGTCTCTACACACATAAAAATATGCATTCCACAATACAGTTGCACATGTATTCCACAACAGATTTTTAAGATCTTTGTATCATAAGTTATTTTTCTTCATCATTAATATTTAATGATGGATATTCAAGTCATATGCATTATTAATACTTAAAGCCATATTAATTGAGCACAGAACCAACAGGTCCAAAAATCACAAGTCAAAGGTTTGGCCATTACTTAAAATCTAAACATAAGAGATATATGGTATAAAATATTCAAATTAATACTGTTCTCTTGAACATTCTAATAATCGATTAAATGTTTTTAATAGATTTTTTCTTCACAATATTACTGTTTATACTGTATATTTATCAAACAAATACAGCCCTGGAAAGTAGAGATTTCTTTAAAAAACGTAAAAAAAGGTGTAAAAAAACAACAACAACTTACCAAACCAAAAGTTTAAATAGTTGTGTATATAGTTACATTAAAAACAATTATAACAAATATTATAAATAATCATTATTTTTTTACATTCTGTGATTTCAGCCCAAAAAAAGTGATAAAAACATCCAGCATTCAATTATTCACTGTAAATAAAATAAATTAGAATAAACAGCAAATCAACTGAAGAATTTATTTATTATTTTAACTTTAAACTTGATGTTTTTGGAAGTTTTTTTTATTTTTTTTTAGATGGACTGGTTTGTTTAAGGTTATCTCTATTGCTCTGTGATAGAGACACAATGTGATATGTAACTTCATACCTCCAGGTCCTCCTCATGACATCCACGATTCCACTGTAGTTGTTGTGCTGGTCCTGCAGGCGAGCGCGGACCACCTGATAGGGGTATGTTACTGCTACAGCGAATATTTTGGATATGGCTGCAATAGCGATGTATTCCAATGGAGACTGAAGCACAGACAGACAGGAAGGAGAGACTGATTCACAACCATGACAAAAACCTCTGCGTAAACCTCTTTTTCTAAAGGTTACCATGTACAGTCTGCTGATATGTGCAGGTCATTTCATTGCATCTCTTGTGTTGTACAATGTATAAAAAGATTTCCTTGTCTGGAATTTTAGAGGAAAAAAGGGGCATATAATTGTCTTTAGTGAACATATGCTGGATAAATTGGCGGTTCATTCCGCTGTGGTGACCCCAGATTAATAAAGGGATTAAGCCGAAAAGAAAACAAATGAATGAATTAATGAATGAATATATACTACCAATCAAACATTGGGATCTTTTCCCCTCATCTTTCTCAATGTCTCTCATGCTAACTAAGGCTGAAATGATTTCATTAAACATTCAGAAGCTTGTTTTATGTCTGTATTGGACTATTGTGATGTTATTTATATGCATGCATCTTCTCGGAGTTTGCACGCTTTAGACATTTTACCATGGTGCACTGAGGTTTATATCACATCTTAAATCCCTCACTTATCAGTGTGTTGTACACTCGGGTAAGATGTTCTGCTTAATCAACATATCTTTGTTTATAAATCTATTCTGGGTTTACTCCCCTCATATCTCCAAACAAAAAAACCTGCCTGTAACTATAGCCTTCGGTCTCAGGAAGTTTATTAATTGTCTGTACCAGTGGTGCGTACTGAAATGGGAAAAAGGCTTTTAAATATGCAGCACCTTTTGCAGGGAATAACCTCCGAACAAAGTTGCAGTTTTTAGAGTTGGTTTTACTACATGCTTTTAAAAAGATTTTAAATGATTTGGAGTTTGAAACATTGGCCTGTAGATGTTCTGAATAGTTTTTAACCGTCATTGTATGCGTGTTTTGATGGATGAATGATGTTACCTGTTATGTGTTTGTTTGTTTGTTAAACCCATGTGAACTGTATGCTACCTTTTCTTTGCCAGGACACTCTTGTAAAAGAAATTTTAAAATCATAATGTGCTTTTCCTGGTAAAATTATGGTTATAATAATAATAATAATAATAATAATAATAATAATAATAATAATAATAATAATAATAATAATAATAATAATAAAAAGTGTAGTAGGTGTAATATTGTGAATATTATAACATTTTCAAATGTTTTTTTTTTTATCTAAGTATACCATGAAAATGTTCTTTATTCCTGTGATTATTACTCCAGACAATGTTAATATTATTATTTAAATCTTATTAATAATTGGCCTTCTTATTATATTTTCAGTGTCAGAATTGTGAAACTTTCAAAAGTACAGCATTTATTTGAAATATATATTGTAACATTATAAATGTCTTCACTTTTATTTACTAGTTTAGTTGTGTCATTTTTTTTCAACAAACTTGAAATATATGACAACACAAGTAGTTTTAATGTTGATTAAATAAGCATATTAGAATCATGTCACTGAAGACTGTAATGTAGAATTTAATGCTGAAAATTCAGCTTTCAAATTAAAGGAATACATTTAAATTTAATATACATTCAAAAAGAAGACAGAAAATTTACATTAATAACATCACAATATTTCAGTTTTTGCTGCATTGTCAAATAAATCGGCAAGCAGAAGAGGCTTCTGTTAAGAACAAAATAAACTAAATCTTAATTATTCCACAATTTTTGGCTGGAAGTGTACATGTTTCTAGTTTAAATTAATTCTAAAACACTTAAACCTTTACTTGCTTTTCCAATGTTTATAAAATGGAAGGTTTCCATTTAATGGTCAAAAATGGATGTAAACTGAACACTTCAAATTAAATTTTCCAGTCAAAATCAGCTAATAATTTGTAAGAATATGCTGCAAAATCTAAGATTAAAGTTAAAGAAAAAAAAAGTCACATTTCTCAATTGATTGTATTTTTGAGGCATGAAATGGACCATTTTCACCCCCAGTTCACCCCCCTCTAAAAAATATGGTCTCAGCCATATCACCCTGCAGTCCAAGACTGGTTACTAAGAATCTAAGAAGGGCTGAGCCTGTTCTGTCCCTGGATTGGAGACCACATGAGAAAACTAAGTTGCTGTTGGAATGGGGTTAGTGAGGCCAGCAGGGGGTGCTCAACCTGTGGTCTGTGTGAGTCCTAATGCCCCAGTATAGTGAAGGGAATACCATATTGTCAGTGAGCACCGTCTTTCGGATGAGATGTTAAACCTGACTCTGACTCCTGACTCTCTGTGGTTATTAAAAATCCAATGGCACTTCTCGTAAAGAGTAGGGGTGTAACCCCAGTGTCCTGGTAAAATTTCCTCCATCGGCCCTTACCCATCATGGCCTCCCAATCATCCCCATTCACCGAACTGACTCTCTCACTGTCTCTCCTCTCCCCCTATAGCTATATGCTGCACACTGGTGGTGGTTCATAGAGATCCCCTCATGATTGTGATGCACTTTGGGTGTATGGCCATAAACAATAAATGCACTATATAAATTCACATTACTTACAAAAAAAAAATGTAAATAATAATAATTGGTCATCATTCAATCAACCTCACGCTGTTCTGACTTTTAATGATCATCTTTTTTTTTTTGAGTGCAAAAGAAGACATGTTGAATGTTAATGTACTGTATATGCACTCAATTTCATTTGTATTTTGTTTTTGTTGTTCATGACAATCATGTCACGTGATGTAATAAGCTAATACATGTGCTTCTGTTTAAATAAAACACCTATGCCAGTCGCTTTGGCTGCATTTGCAAGAGTAAATGTTGACACACTTTCCATTTTTGGGTGAACTATCCCTTAAACTTATGAGATATGTCCATCCCCCAACAATATGCATCCTAAAATGTAATGGTGTTTTTTTTTTTTCCTCACCAGCAGGGATTCGGAGGGCATCTTCTTGTATTTGTTCTGCTCTCTTTTTAGCCCTTCATAGGTCATGAACTGCAGTGCAGCATGGGAAGTCCCGACCAGCCCAGGCACAAAACCCTGCAGTGGCAGAACAACAAAATGAGGTTCGCGAACACACAAAGCCACAATCACAATTACCTCATGATCTCAGAGGAACATCACAGGCTTCAAATATACTACAATTAAATCAAAATTACGTCTACGACAATATGTGATCACTTTAGTGTAATTTGGTGCGTCTGACATAGAATTTAGCCTACGCTATATTTAGACCTGAACCACAGATTAAGTTGTAATCTTCCAAACATAGTGCAATCACACCCTCTTGTGGCGCTACAGAGAACTACATTAATTGAGCTCTGAAGAATCACCCCGCTATTTAAAGTCAACATAAAGCTCATGCATCAAAGAAAACATGATATTCGATAAATGTATACACAATTCTGTGCTGTTTATTTTTGTTTATTTAATTTTTTGTTTAAATAGTGCCGCATTTACACTGAAAAGGGACAGTTCAATAAAAATGAAAGTTTACACACCACACCTTCACGTCGTTTCAAAACTTAAAAGAATATACTTCGAAGAATGCTGGAAACCAGTAGCCGATGCAATCCATAGTAGTGACAAAATACACAATTATGGAAGTTCATGGCTTCCATTTTCTAACTTTCTTAAAAATATCTTCTCTTCAATAATAATTTTTGAGTGAACTTTACCTTTAAATACTCAGATGAAGAATAAAGAGTGTGAAATGTTGGAAACTGCATCCACTCAGGTATCGCAGAGTGCAAGGTTTTCACATTCTAATGATTATTGACGAAATAATTTGATAAAGTTCATACTGTAGATCAGGGGTGATCACCCTGTTCCTGGAGATCTACCTTCCTGCAGATTTCAGATGCAACCCTCACCAAACACACCTGCCTGTAATTATCAAGTGCTGTTTGGGTTCTAATTGATTGGTTCAGGTGTGTTTGATGAGGGTAAACTCTGAACTCTGTAGGAAGGTAGATCTGCAGGAACAGGGTTGAGCACCCCTGCAGTAGATGGTACATAGTGCAGATAGACATAATGAATACGTCCACTGTATGTAGTGAGGAACAACTACAAAGAATGGGAACATGTTATTAAAATGTTATTAAAAGGCTGTGTCCAAAATCAACTCCTATACACTTAAAAGGCTAGTGTAGACTTCACATAACCTAACCATGTCAGTTGTATCACTTCATTCCCATTCATAAAATCTTGGCCTTCAAAAATTCATGGCATCATGGCATAGTTTAATTTCTACTGGATGCGCACTCACTCGTACTTCTCACCTACTGTTTTTGGAATACTCTGAATTCGGACATGCTATTTGGCTCATACGGTATATTGATTTCACATACTTTACAGTATGGAAACAAGCCATTTCGAATGCACTGTATGTCTCAAATCATAACAGCAAGCACAAAACTATGCAAAACAAGTCAGCCTTTCGGATTAAATCTTACTCGCTTACATTTACTCCTGCAACTACAACATTAGTGGCCCAACGTAGGGAAAAGCGAATAAGGGAATATAGGGGCAATTTTAAACACAGCCAAACATTTCTAAAAGCAAACTTTCTTCTTCGCAACATACGCAAATGTTAAAGAATGCACTATGTTGCACTGAATTAGCATATGCAGTGTCCTTCAACTCTTAAAAGCTAATTCTTTTAAAAAATAATGCATAATTTCAAAGTGAAAAAGAAAATATTTCATCTTTACTAATAAAAAATATAAAATTATAGCTGACAGCAAACAATATTATTGAAATAATTCACAAAAGTAACTTTTACTATGAAAAAAGTGAATGGCAGGATGAATGGCAGTATTTTAACTAATTTAAAGGCATAGTTCACAAATGAAACTTTCCTCACTGTGTATTCACACTCACGCAGTTCTAAACGTTTATGAATTTATTTTTCCTAATGACAGATATTCTGAAAACTGTAGGAAAAAGCAGCATTTGAAATTCTTGGAAATTAGGAAAAAATACAATGCAAGTCAATGGCTGTTTTTTTTCCAACATATCTTCATTTGTGTTCAACAGAAGAAAGAAATCCAAATATGTTTGGAAGAATGAGCCTGGGAAATGATGGCAGAATTGTCATTATTGGTTGAACTGTCCCTTTACGTGCACTTCAAAAAAGTACAGTTGGTAATAATTCTGATCAAATATTTTACGCCCTAAAAGCACTTACATTTTGCTGTGCTTACTTAAGCATACTAATCTATTGACACATATAGAATGTATTTCTTTTTAGTATTTATAATTTTAACTACTTATCATTTAAAGTTAATGTTTTTTATATTCCATTCACACTTAAGTATTTTTTGAAGTTACATTATTTTCATAACAGGTACTACTTCTAAAGTGTACTTTTATCCACAAGAGAAATTTTGTCCATAACATTTGAAGCTTGTCCACTTTGACTAACTAATTACACGAAGCATGATGAAATACAAGGGCACGTAGGTAGGGCTGTGCGATTTGGGGAAAATATCTAATTGTGATTTTTTTGACCGATATTACGATTTGATTTATGATTTAATTCAAGATGATGTTAATTTAATTTAAACTTCAGCTCAATAATCTATAAACGGTGGCAACAATTCAGCGACAGCTTTAAAAAATGACCTGTTTTTGTTTCGTCTGTGTGACTTTGAAACCAAAATATTTCTAAATTACAAATGCTATTTTTCTTTGATATTAATTTGTCTATCAATGCTTCAGAAGCAGCATAATCCCATAATCCCACTTGTCAGCATTTTCCTGTTTGTTTTCTTTTTCTTTATTGTGGACGTAGTTGTGCATATCTGATTGGGCAGAACGAAAGTTTGCTCACTCAATAGGCTAGTAATAAAGCCCCGGTCAGATCACATGACTTCAGCACAATTTCCTTGACGTAGGGTGTCGTGGGGAGTCGGAAACGACAAATGGACATCGTGACACAAGATTTAATCGCTGCTTCTCGTGTAATGTGGCATAGTTCACGACAACCATGTCTGCAATGCCTCACGACACCATCACAGAAAGTCTAGCATGTTTAACTTTCTGAAGCATAACGGACTGGTTTTGAAGATGTTATTCGTTATTATGGTTTACATAGATACATACAGTTGAAGTCAGAATTATTAGCCCCCCTTTGATTTATTTATTTTTTTCTTTTTTAAATATTTCCCAAATTATGTTTAACAGAGCAAGGAAATTTTCACAGTATGTCTGATAATGTTTTTTTTCTTCTGGAGAAAGTCTTATTCGTTTCATTTCAGCTAGAATAAAAGCAGTTAAAAAAATATGTATAAGGTTAAAATTATTAGCCCCTTCAAGCTATATTTTTTCGATAGTCAAAACAAAACAAACCATCCTTATACAATAACTTGCCTAATTACCCTATCCTGCCTAGTTAACTTAATTAACCTAGTTAAGTCTTTAAATGTCACTTTAAACTGTATAGAAAAATGTCTTAGAAAAGTCTGTATAGAAAAGTATCTTGAAAAATATCTAGTAAGATATGATTTACTGTCTTCTTCGTACTTCTTCATACTGTACTTTCTTCGTCAGCTGAGGAAGTTTAACCTCCCAAAGGAGCTGCTGAAACAGTTCTACACCTCCATCATTGAATCAGTCATCTGCACATCAATAACTGTCTGATTTAGCTCAGCTACTAAATACGATCTCCAAAGACTACATAGAATAGTTCGGACTGCTGAGCGAATCACTGGTACAAACCTTCCTACTCCCCAAGAACTGTACTTATCCAAAGCGAGCAGAAGGGCTGCCAAAATCACTGTGGACCCCTCACACCCAGCACACTTCCTCTTTGAACTGTTACCTTCTGGTCGACGCTACAGAGCACTGCGCACCAGAACTGCCCGACACAGAAACAGTTTCTTCCCTCAGGCAATCCATCTCATGAACACTTGATGATAATAATTGTGGAACCAACATCACTACCTGCCATACACTTTTATACACATATACACTTATTTAACAACACACTTTACATGCCAATTTGCACATAACAGCCGCACATATAACGTTGTATATAGTAATAAACATGTACATACACTTGTTATTTTGTATATTTGCACTCACTATTTCTATTTTTTTTTAAATATATTCATTATCTGTTTTTTGTCCTGTCTCTGTAATGCTGTTGCACTGTAGAAGCTGTCACGAAAACAAATTCCTCGTATGTGTGAACATCCCTGGCAATAAATCTTTTTCTGATTCTGATTCTGTCATCATGGCAAAGATAAAATAAATCAGTTATTAGGGATGAGTTATTAATACTATTATGTTTAGAAATGTGTTGAAAAAATCTTCTCTCTGTTAAACAAAAATTGGAGAAAAAATAAACAGGGGGGCTGATAATTCAGGGGGGCTAATAATTCTGACTTCAACTGTACAATTTTATATTGCAGCCTCTTGCGATTAACTAATCGCAACGTTTCAAATTGTGATTGCGATTCGATTTTGATTAATCAAACAGCCCTACACGCAGGGAAACTCAAATGATTATAAGAACACATTTAAACGTATATTATAATCAAGTGAAAACAGTAATGCATCTCCACTTACAACTGGTGATCAGATCACTGGAAACGCATGTTAATGCCAAATGGAAATTGGGTCTAATAACATTAAAGGGATCATTTCTGCTTTCATGTTGACTTTAATCTTGTGATTAGCACACATGAACGCTCTATTCCACCTGTAACAGTGATCTCAGATTAGTTTAAAATCTGTAGATGTACCCTGTATAGTCCTGGGATACCCTCGTGACGGTATATTTTCACGAGGGCGTCCATCATTCCCTTGTACTGCTTCCGTGAAGGGTCTGCATTGTACTGCAGCACCAGCCGGGTCTTTGTCACCCAGACTGGATTGGTGAGGCAAAGCGTCAGAATGCCTGGAAACACGACACAGCAACCTTCA
Source organism: Danio aesculapii (assembly GCF_903798145.1). Classification (NCBI taxonomy): domain Eukaryota; kingdom Metazoa; phylum Chordata; class Actinopteri; order Cypriniformes; family Danionidae; genus Danio; species Danio aesculapii. The sequence continues at coordinate 23,581,660 of NC_079453.1, read as the reverse complement.
CACCAACATTTAAAGGAGTCACTCCACTTTAGTGCTCTCTTTCAGATCTTACAGGGTTTTTACATGTAAAAAGAAACCAAGAAGAAGGAGGAGAAGAAGGAGAAGAAGAAGTTGGCTTTACTTAAAAAAAGTGAGTCAATGCCTTGCCTTAAAATTATGTACATTTTTTGAACTATGTGCAGAATTAAGTTAATTAATTCTGTTAAAGCAAATCAAGTTAAGCCAACTTAACAGTTCCCAGTTACAAAGGATTTACAATTTTTGTAGTAAAGTCAATTGTTTGCTTTTAAGACAAGTTTACTCACTTTTTTAAAAGAAAATTGCTTTTGCACTGTGAAGGTAAAAGTTAGAGTAAGGTTAAGGTTCATATATTTTTTTGGTAATATTTTTAAAGCTTATGATTGTTGATTTCCTACACTGAAAACAAATTTCTTTAAGGCAAGTTCTTGCAAACAATTTATATGGGCTGAATTTAAACAAATAAATGTAGTAATGTTCAACTTAATTTGCTTGTTTTAATTCAGCCCAAGACAATTTAGTAAAATCAATTAATCATTTTTTATGTGTATTAGTCAAGTGAAATCATTGTATTTTACTGGTATTGTTGGTCTAGACCAGTCAGAGATGCCCAAAATAGGGCCTGTGGGCCAAAGATGACCTCTGAATTGACCCCCCCCATCCCATCTGAAAAAAAGAGGGAGAATGTTGGTGGTTGGAGCGAATGCCTTTGACAGAAATTGTCAATTTGAATTTAACAATCTTTAGATACTTAGTTTTATTACTGAGCTACAAAAAAAGGCAACTGAACTTCAATGATTCAATTAAATGTTATAGAAGAATCGGACTTTTAAAATGTAAATACTGTCACTTGATGTACAGTGCATCTGACATCTCAAGCATATCAAGGTAAAGGCAGGTGCAGCTTGACTAGTGTATTCAGCATTGAACACCATTGTTTTTACTGTAATAAGTTCGTTATAAAATGTTAAAAATTATAGTGCATTAGTGATTAAATTAGATTTAAAGCAACATTTTCTATTTTTTTTTTTTATATTACCGAATAAATGAGGAAATTCCTCTTGGCGAATTTAATGTAATACAGTTTGGTATATATTCACCCCACAGCCTTCAATCAAGTTTGGTTTTTGGCACTTTGTTGGAAAACGTTTGGGCCTGGTCTAGACCATTTTCTTCAATTTTATTTTTATTTTTGATGTGCAATTGAAATTGAAAAAGCATCTTGTTTCACTTCCTGCTGATACTGCAGTTTTATTTCTCTATTTTGCTTCTTTTTGGAAGTTTCACAACAGCTGCATAGAAGGCAGTTTTGAGTCTGGTCATTCCTGTTATGCCAAACATGTTCATACCTGATTCATTCTTAGGTCAAAGAGGAAAAGAGGTTTTCAAACATTCTAAAAACTATTAGAATTTTTATAGACATTTAGATGTGTACTTTATGTTATTATGATTTTCTGAGTAAAAATATGAATCATACATTTTTACACCACACTAAAATGCCATTTAGCAATCCAATAGTTTATATACTAAAATAAATCATGTCAAGCTTATTTAGAGCTTGCTAAAGGACCACAGTGCAGCAAATAACTGTATTTTTTAATCATTACTTTATCTTTACTACTGTATATTGTTAAAACAAGGTTTGACTCAACTGTCAGCAAAAAAGTTTTCTTCATTAAAAATATCAAATCAGTTTGTATGATCATTTATTCTTTATATATTTTAATAAGCACATGTAGGATTAAATATTTAGTATTTTTACACTGATATACATTACAGGTCAAAAGTTTGGGGTCAGTTTTTTTCCCATGTTTTTTTTTATGAACAGAAAATTATTCTGTTCATGAAGGCAGCATTTATGAAGTGTAAAAAAAAAAACTATTGTTAAATATTTATTAATATTTTAAATAACTGCTTTCTTATTGTACATAGTTTCAAATAAAATGATTACTCCAGTCATTATTGTTTTATTACTGAAATCTGAAATATGGAGTAATTAAGACGAAAATTCATCATTAAAATCAGTGGAATAAATTATTAAAGTAAATTATAAAGTACTTTTGACCAGTTATTTTATAGTGCAATAACTTTTCACAATTTTATGATTAATTAAATGCAGCTTGAGTGAGTAGGATAAGCTTATTTTAAAACATTTAAAAACTCTACTGACCCCAAACTTTTGACCATAGTATATCTGTGTTGCTAAATGACATTATTTAATCTATATTTTGTCTGCCTTTTTCTGAAACATTCAAATTGACTCTATGTGCATTTAATATGCATTCTATTTACATAATTTCACTTTAGTACAATTTATTTGATGCAGACACCAAATTGGAATTTTTGTCTTTGACACATGCACCTTAACAAAAAGGATTAAACATTAAACTCACAATTTTAAGAATTCATTGCAGTTATTTTTATATTTCTTGTCAAAATATCACCAACATATGAAAGGCCTAAAAACCAAAACAGCCAATCTGAGGTAAAGTTGAAAATAAGGAACTCATATGACTGTAGGACAGTCACACTTACCTGAAATAAGGTTGCAATTACATTGTTTTTAGCTCTGAGGAGGAAACAAACCCCCATAAAATTAGAGCCCAATTCACAACACACTGACAAATGCAGATAATCGCCAAATTACAGGAGGTCATTTCTCAAACAATTGCCACTTTTGTTTTATCTGGCAAAAACAAGGTCTGACAGACGCCAGCAGACACCGACAGGTCTGTCAGTGCAATGTGAATTGGCCTTAAGTCAATATAGATGTTCCTTTTAAATGACTCCATATTACTGCTACTTGGACATCAGACTGACTAGTAGAAATGCTTTGAGAATTACTCTAAAACAGCAATATTTTCAGTAAAATGTGATCATTACGTGGTCAAAATTGAGGCAATATTATCTTGGCACTGGCTATATTGATCATAGCAAAGAGTTTTGATAATATATAAATAATAATAATAATAAAGTTAGTAAATAATATGCCATCGATGCCAAAAAATAACAAACCAAAAAAAAAAATTATGTGATTTACATCTGCATCGATAGCAATCAGAATCATCTGCCTCGTTTTACAGCACACTGTAAACACAGAAGACTGGTAACATTAGTGTAAGTGCACAGAACACAGTTTAGGCTGTTTTGCCTCTAACTCTAGTTACTACTGTCTCTTTGGTTACCCGAATTAATGCATATGTTAAGGTTAGTAAATGTAGGGTTAATAAGTAATATTACAATAATATTGTGAAATTTTGCAACTTAACCGTTTTCTATAAAGAATGTTAAATGTAATTCATTCTTGTGATATCAAAGCTGTATTTTCTACATTCACATATATTTAATAAGATGATTTGATGCTCACAAATTATTATTATTAACAAATGTTACATTTTTAAAAGATTTTTTTCAGGAACAGAAATGTAAAAACAACATTTGTAACATTAAAAATGTCTTTACTATCAGTTTGGTTCAACTTAGTGTGCCTTTCCAGAATGAATATATATATATATATATATATATATATATATATATATATATATATATATATATATATAAGAAAGTGTGTCCAAACTTTTGGTCTGTACTGTACTGTACTGTACTACACACACACACACACACACACACACACACACACAGTACAGACCAAAGGTTTGGACACATTTTCTCACTCAAAGAGTTTTCTTTATTTTCATGACTATGGAAATTGTAGATTCACACTGAAGGCATCAAAACTATGAATTAACACATGTGGAATTGTATACATGACAAAAAAAAAAAGTGTGAAACAACTGAAAATGTGTCATATTCTAGGTTCTTCAAAGTAGCCAGCTTTCACTTTGATTACTTTTTGGCATTCTCTTGATGAGCTTCAAGAGGTAGTCACCTTAAATGGTTCACTTCACAGGTGTGCCCTCTCAGGTTTAATAAGTGAGATTTCTTGCCTCATAAATGGGGTTGAAACCATCAGTTGTGCTGTGCAGAAGTCAGGTGGATACACAGCTGATAGTCCTACTAAATAGACTGTTAGAATTTGTTTTATGGCAAGAAAAAAGCAACCAAGTAAAGAAAAAATGAGTGGCCATCATTACTTTAAGAAATGAAGGTCAGTCAGTCTGAGAAATTGGAAAAAACTTTGAAAGTGTCCCCAAGTGTAGTCAAAAAAACCCTCAAGCACTACAAAGAAACGGGTTCACATGCAGACCGCCCCAGGAAAGGAAGACCAAGAGTCAAGACCAAGTTCATCTGAGTCACCAGCCTCAGAAATCGCAGGTTAACAGCAGCTCAGATTAGAGACCAGGTCAATACCACACAGAGTTCTAGCAACAGACACATCTCTGGAACAACTGTTAAGAGGAGACTGTGTGAATCAGGCCTTCGTGGTAGAATATCTGCTAGGAAACCACTGCTAAGGACAGGCAACAAGCAGAAGAGACTTGTTTGGGCTAAAGAACACAAAGAATGGACATTAGACCATTGGAAATGTTCCTTGGTATGATGAGTCCAAATTTGAGATCTTTGGTTCCAACCAACGTGTCTTTGTGCGACGCAAAAAAGGTGAACGGATGGACTCTACATGCCTGGTTCCCACCGTGAAGCTTGGAGGAGGTGTGATGGTGTGGGGGTGCTTTGCTGGTGACACTGTTGGGGATTTATTCAAAATTGAAGGCATACTGAACCAGCATGGCTACCACAGCATCTTGCAGCGGCATGCTATTCCATGCAGTTTGCGTTTAGTTGGACCATCAATTATTTTTCAACAGGACAATGACCTCAAACACACCTCCAGGCTGTGTAAGGGGTATTTGACCAAGGAGAGGGATGGGGTGCTGCGCCAGATGACCTTGCCTCCACAGTCATCGGACCTGAACCCAATCGAGATGGTTTGGGGTGAGCTGGACCATAGAGTGAAGGCAAAAGGGCCAACAAGTGCCAAGCGTCTCTGGAAACGCCTTCAAAACTGTTGGACGACCATTTCAGGTGACCACCTCTTGAAGCTCATCAAGAGAATGCCAAGAATGTGCAAAGCAGTAATCAAAACAAAAGGTGGTTACTTTGAAAAACCTAGAAAATTACATTTTCAGTTGTTTCACATTTAGTCATGTGATTTTGTCATGTGTATATAATTCCACATGTGTTAATTCATAATTTTGATGCCTTCAGTGTGAATCTACAATTTTCATAGTCATGAAAATAAAGAAAACTCTTTGAATGAGAAAGTGTGTCCAAACTTTTGTTTTTTTATTTATATATATATATATATATATATATATATATATATATATATATATATAAGCATATGTATTGTAACTTTTTATGAAAAATTGTATCAACCACAATCTAATCAACAAATTGAGGTGAATGAATTTATATATAATAGGTTTTGAGATTGTTTTTGATCAGATCGATGGATTTGCTCTTCAGTGTTTGGACTTTCAGCTTTAAAATCAAACCACACTGAAATGAAAACTGGACTGGCACAGTTTCAATTTACTATAAGTTTCTATGTTAAGCTACTTTGACACAATCTACATTGTAAAAGTGCTATAAAAATAAAGATGAACTGAATTTGAGTAAGTAACTGGCTGGTTGAGCCTTTTGTGAATAAATAAATACAACACTACAACCACCAGTATGTGGCGCCAAGTTCCCATTTTAATGAGTGATTCATTCAATGTGATTCAAACTATTCATTTAAATGGCTATATGCATAGGTTTAAAAACTAAGTAATTGTTTTTTTTTTTTTTTTTTATGAATGGATCGCTGAATAATTGCCTCTCTTGATTTTTAAGGAACATTTAGTCAGGAATGATACAATTCAGTGTTTCTCAGAAATGTACAACATTCAGCTCTGGAACTACTTTAGTTGTCAAGTAAACGGACTGTTTCTTTTTCTTCTGGTATGTTTCTAATATATAACTCTTCCTTATGGGATATTTCTTATCAAAATCATTATGAGCTTAAATTGCATAATTTAGATCAAAGTATTGATTTTACAAGAATATTTGAAATCGAATCACAATATTTCCAAAATCTCATTAGAATCACATAATGTTAGCTTGCACATTGTTAACACAGCATGGTCTTAATATAAATAATAAATACTGCACACCGCTAATAACTTAACCCTCTACTGCACGGTGTAACCACATGGCAACATGATACTTAAGTTCATTTCTCTGCCACTGTTTCAAGACCAACATAAAATTTTGTTGGAAAGAGAAGACCTTTGTGTAGCCAATGATGTGCTTTGGTTAAGTCACATGACATGCTGTGTTTTTCTGTAGCGTGATTTCTGACAGACTGGGGTTTATTGTGAGTAGTTGCTGAATGCAAATGTAAACGTCAATAAAAATAAAGAATCAAATTATGTCAGATCCACAAAAAAATCTGAAACATACCTCCAGTAAGTTATGATGACATATTCACAACTCTTTTTTTTCTTTTTTAAATCAAATACATTTTTTGTAAATAGATCAAATGTGATCCAATAGTGCAATGTGGAATATGCAATATTGCAATGGGTTAGCTAGCTAGCAGGGTCAGCTGTGTACTTTTAAGTTGTAACAATAACAACATGAAAGCTAGTAATATATTGTTTATATATAATAATTTGTTGTATGTTAATGACATTTGCATCATGGATAAAATCTTGTTTTGATGGCAATACTACTTTTGAATGGATATGAATACAGGGAACATGTATTAGTGATCACCGCCATGTTCCATGGTAAGTGAAAGAAAAAAAGGACAGAACTGGCTCTTCCTGCAGATGACCATGAGAATGATGCAGACTGGACACTTGATAGAGACAGTTCAGGTAAGTTAGCTCAGAGGCAGATAAGATGTAGTATATTATATAGTTAGCTAGTAGCTACAATATTCTGATGCATCTGGATATACTAGACGCCAATTAAATCATTTCAAACAACAAAATTATTAATTATAAGAAAAGTTTTAAATTTGAAATTTCTAAGTTAGATCCATTGTTGGACGCTGTACCTTAAAAAATACATTTTTCCAAAACATTTTTTACAGCACTTCAAGTTAAGCCATTTTAAGAAAAGAAAAACAGTCAAATATATATATATATATATATATATATATATATATATATATATATATATATATATATATATATATATATATATATATATATATATATATATATATATATATATATTTTAGACGGTTAAATAACTGGACACTTTAAGCATTGCTGAACTTGATCTAATACCAAAAATAAGGTGAATATCGGTGCCAATAGCCTAGTGGTTAAGCGTGTTGACACTATGGTGCACACAGTGTCCAATAAAGGTGAAAAAAACCATAAAAAATAAGGTAAAAAATGAAATTAAATGTAGTCTTCAAATGTAGAACTGTTGTTAATAGATATGTGATTGAAAAGCAATATTACAGTAATATTGTTAAATTTGGCGATTTTTTTTTATAAAAAGAATGTCAAAGCTGTATTTTCTGCATTTATAAATATTTTATAAGATAATTGGAGGCTAACAAATTATTATTATCATTATCACTAGTATTATTATTATTATCATTAAATGTTAAAAACAGTTGTGTATATTATAATACTTTGGTATTTTGGATTTTTTTCAGGAACATAATTGTAGTCTTAATGAGAAACACCTTGTTGCAAACATGTTAACTGAACTGATAATGATTATAATTAATAAATGCAATATGTTTTATATTTATTGATTGCTTTTTTTTTTTTTTTTTATATGGCTCGACCTGATGTCTGCAAAAGACCTATCTGAGCAGATACTAACTTCCCACCCTGTTTGCTCTCTTATCACTGAGTAAATAAAGAAGTTAAGTAAAGTTAACAAATAAAGTTAAGTAAAACTGTCTGGGTTTGACCTGGTAAACAGTCCCATGTATTTTTATTATAACAAAATACAACAGGCATACAGTTACAGAAAGCAAGGCACAGCCAAAAGGTTTGCCGTAACAGGAATGATCCAGAGGAACACAGAGTCTCCGGGCCCTCAGAACTTTCAGTTGTTCCAATCTCTTAACATAGCTACAGATTTAGCCGTGTTTACATTATCAGGTTGTTTTCTCATACTGACCTGCCTCCGCTGCGGACACCAGGTGTTCGCCTGCACTCAGCTCTGTTTGCCGTCCCTCCTGTGTGTATGCTTTAATAGCATTATAACTGTAGGAAGATGGAAAAAAAAAAAAAATCACATTGTGTTCCCTGGAGTCCTACAGCACATAGAAGTCTATTGTACTGTGATGTAAAATGACCGTCCTTAATATTTAATTGTTATTCATTCAATATGGGGATTTGAGGGAGTGTGGGATTACATTAAAGTGTACCTATTATGCTATATTAAAGATACCCAAGTTGTCTCTTACAATAGAGTTACTCGTATTATAGGTAAACAAATCTGATTTGACCAAATAACCAATCAAAACAGAGCATATAGGACTGTTCTTTATTGTTGCTGAACATGACATACATTCACCAAACAGGTGAACGTTTTAGAAATGAATGTTTTATCTTTTAGAAAAGCCTATTTAACTGCAGCTTGAGTTGGGATTGTTCCAAAAACAATAACATCTATAAAACTGTAACAGCCTCATTATTAAAGGGTTAAATTTAGTTAGGATTACCTGTAAAAAACAGATAAAAAATAAAATAACAAAACAAATAATTAATAAAAATTACTATAGTTTCTTATTTATTATGAAAAACAGTAGGATAAAATCAGTATTTTGCAATATTCACACTAATATAATAAATGCACAGCTTAACTAAAATGCTGTTCATTTCTTACTATAGTAAAATATAATTTATGAGGACATCAATAATGTAATATAAACATATATGAATATACTTCATTTCTGCCACAAAATTACTTTCTGAGAAATCTAACCCAGCCTAAATTTCTTACACTGCATTACGAGATTTATGAAAATCAAAAAAAAAAGCAGAAGCAGGTCCACTTGATAATTTAGTCTACTCATCAAATGACTTTAAAAGGAAAGAGAGAGAGAGAGAGAGCAAATCAACAAGGGTCTTATTATTTATATTTCAGTGTTTGTTCGTGTATAATGTTCACACTTTGTTAGCCAGAGATCCTGAACTGAAATGAGGTCAGATAACTTCATAGAGTATCTTCATAACTCGCACAGTATCAACTGACACAGCACCGATGGGTGCTTCTTTTTTTGGCCTGTGAACTTTTAAGGTTCCATGCCTTTTCAAGAAAACTCACTTTCATTTAATATATTTACCTATTTTATTAATATTTAAAAATAGATCAAATATTGACTATCAATGCCATCTACAGTATATTAGCATGATATAACACAAAAATACAACCAAACAGTAATAGTGTTAGTAAGTATTACAATTTAAAAATTACCATTTTGAGAATTAATGTATTTTCGAATATATATGTTCAATATATATATATATATATATATATATATATATATATATATATATATATATATATATATATATATATATATATATATATATATATATATATATATATATATGAGCAATATCACACTCGAAGCAGTGCGATATGGCTGTATATTGGCACTGATGGGAGGCGTGCGTTGTCTCGAGGCCGCAGGCCCAGTGTCTTAGTATCCTGCTATTGATGATATACAGCCATATTCCACTGCTACGAGTGTGATATTGCATTTATACAACAGTTCGATGGCATAACCATGTATATAAAAAGAAATCAAACACAGAGCCTCAAAAATCCTTTTGTAAAGGGAACAACTGTTTTCTGCCATTCGTACACATCTGAAGCTGAAGGTCAGAACAGCAGAAACCATTGCTACTTCACAAACGTCACTTTAGAGTTTGTATTTAAATGATTGTCTTGGGTAAAGTCTAAAATGATAACAAAACAGGTGATTTTGCTCACATTTTTAGATGAAATGCCATCAGTCTACAGAGATTTCCCAGTATTTCTCTGTTGTAATAGGGATTTCCCAATAATTAACCCCAAAAAAGCCAGAGCAAAACAAGCACTACTAGATTACTATGGTATAAATACAAAATACAAAAGAGAGAGAAACGTCCGCTGAAAAAATGCTGTTTGTCTCCCCTAAGGACCATCTTGTGGCGAAACGTCAACCGTCTTTGCTCTACTCAGTATGACAGGCTGATGGCCGTCAACACACTAAATCTCCGAAATTATGAATATTTAAAATAGGCATAATCCTTATAAATAAACTGCATAGTTGCAATCTAAACTACATTCTCACCTAAAAAGCCTCAAAAGTACATTAAGTTGTCCAACAGCTGCAATATTCGTCAAACTGTAGTCCTCTGCTTGCCACTCGTGAGGGTGGAGTAATACATAAGAGTGAAGAGGCTGGACGAGTGCTGTTTCTACTTTAATATCTCATGGCTATCAGCCAAATCAGATTCAAGAACCAGACAGAACTGTTGTAAATATGCATTATTGCATACATGTTATGCTGAATGTATTATTATAACATAGGCACTTTACTTGAATTTAACTTCCTTTCTATGTATATAAAATTCCTTTTGTCAGTTTAATTTATTGCAGACATTATAAAGGAATGTCGTTCACCAACCAAATTACTCAGTTTAACAAAAACTGTCACTTTTAATCAATTTAATGCACCCTTGCAAAATAACATTATAAATATTCTAAAAAAGGCACTGACTCTAAACTTCTGAATGCCGTTGTATGCAGTATACAGAAGTAAATTATATTTGTGTTTAAAATAACATTGAAACAGGAAATTACATTCAGCGCTTCCCTTTTTAGCACAACTTCAACTACACTTACAAGAGGAAGTAGAGGCCCCATGATGCTCCGGCCCCCCAGATGTTGGGCGTCACTCCTTGATATAGACCTCTTATGCCTTCCAGCTTCCAGATGGTCTTCATGCAGTCCAACATGCCTTCGTATTGGGGCCTCATTTTCAGACCATCACTTACTGGAAAGAGTCAAAAACATTGATGGAGTTCAAACACGCCCACTTCTGTTTCAGCATTTGCTAAAAATATCCTTATAAACACACCAAGGCCAGTGCAAAGGTAACACTACCAGTCAATCTGTGCTATGTCCTCTGTGTATGCTTTTTTTAGTGCTGCTGGCTGTCTCTCAAAACCTAGTAAGCATGACACACTTCTTCAGATTGTGAAACTGAATTCACTGACCATTTATTTCTTTGTTGCTTTTATAGTAACAATTTTTTGATCACATGTATATTTGGATTAACATTACAACACTTTATTCCATTTGATAATAACAAAATAATGATGCAAGATTAATAACAATCAATTTATTCATATTTTATTATTAGTATAGATTACTTTAATCCTTAAATGAAAACAAGAAGAGTTCAGATGCAAAAAACTGTAAATGCCATCTAAATTTTTCTCCTAAAATGAGCATTTTTATCCGACTCCTGTGTGTATGTTAAGTAATATAAATTTGATGGCATAGAATAAGCCCTTTTGTGGTCTTTAAAGTGAATTAACTCAACATAAACAAAAGGAAGCTGAGAAAAATGTTCATTTTCGATAGAAATTTCAGACGGCAGTTAAAGGTTTTTCCATTACAATAAGTTCCCTAATCTTGAAAATATTGACTATAAAATATTTTAACAATTTATATTACATTTCATATCATCAAATTATGCATTAATTATACTTTATGATATTATATATTAGTAACATTAACACATTAATTAAAATTAACTGATCAGAAATTCATTTATCTGGGTATTTATTAATACTGAAGAAATACAATGTCACATTAAACAAGTAAAACCATGCACATCCTCTAAAAACATCATTACATATGCATCTCAAGGTTTGAAAGTGTTTTTCTATTTTTTTTTCTATATTCGACTAACGTAGTAAACTTATGTTAGCAAAATACACTTATTGCACAGTGTACCCAATTTATTTGTTATTTTTATTTATTTATTGTGTGTGGTGCAATGATAACAACTGAAATGATTTGAAGAGTTAGCATTATTTATATATTTACAATAAATATATATATATATATATATATATATATATATATATATATATATATATATATATATATATATATATATTCAAATTCCTTATAATCCATTTTATTAACCTATTTGAGTTTCTTTTCTGTGTTATTTTGTAAAATTTTGGAAATATGTAACCACTGACTTGTCTATAGTACTCCTTTTTCCCTACAAATCAAGTCAATAGTGACAGGTTTCAGATGTCTGAACATTTTTCAAATAAGCTTATTTTGTGTTCAACAGAAAAAGGAAACTCATAAAGACGTGGAACCACTGGAAAGTGAAGTAAATGGTGGGTAAATGTTTATTTTTGGAAGAACTATTAATTTAATGAGTTTTTGTAATAAAATTTATTTTTGATTTATATATTTTTTAGGATCAATAATAATAATAATAATTCATACATGTTTTTTTCTATTAACACATGCTGTCTACAGAAATCTCCACGTTTTTTCCACTCTCTGTGCCTTATTATATAAGCGGAACATGTATTTACCTGCAAACCTGATTTTGATCAAGTCCAATGGATGTAGCACCATTGTGGAAATAACACCACCAGCGAGTCCGGCTGCAAGATTCTCATATTTGATGTGTTTTGAGAGTTGCAGGAGGTTTGCTGTAATGGAAAATGAAGAGCCAGAAGAGTCTGCAGCGACTGCGGCGTGCCTCTGCCTGGAAATGGTAGCGGTCATGTTTGTTTACGTACTAGAGACGGACACCCTGAGAGCTCAAGACGCAGTAAAACACCGTGTGAATGCAAAAAGCGACACACTAACCCTGTAATTAAAAATATCATCAAGTATTTAATGCTGTGTTTAAATTCAATAGCCACCGCTGGGCCATTATTGAGCGCTATCGTACGTTCAACATCTAACCTCCTCTCCTTCTCCACTGTGGGAGAAGAAGGTAAATAACAAAACGTGATGACGCATTTTAGTAGGCGGGGCAACGTTCATCGCTGTAGCGAATCTCCTTAACATATAATGTGACGTCATTCAGAGATCAGACTTCTCCACAGGCTTTGGAAATCTGTGCATGTGTGCATTTTTTTGGAGAATGAGTATGGACTATTTTTACCAGAACATTCTATTTATATAGGATAGTTACAGTAAATTGGTTTATATAGCCTACTTAAGATAATATTCAGACAGCAGGCCATAGCTAGTACTACATTAGCCTAGTATTAGGCCTAATTCATTTCAGTTAATTCAAGCTTTGCATCTAGCTATTCAAGATAGGCTACAAACAATTTCAAACAGTTTTAGAGAAAACAAACATTATTCTACTGCTTTATAGTTAAGAGTATCGTGGTTATCGGTGTCAACGTAAATGTCCATCTCGCAGAAATGAATTAATGTATATTTAAAATCTAATATACACTGTACAAAGTTTTGGACATATATTAGAAAATGTATGTTGAAATTAGTTTTGCACATAAATATAAATTGTACTTACGTATTCATTTAAATTTAAAATGAGGTAATGCTTTACAAATTATTATTATTATTTTTTAAGTTACTTTTGTTTCCCAGTGATGGGTTGCGGCTGGAAGGGCATCCATTACGTAAAACATGTGCTGGATGAGTTGGCGGTTCATTCTGCTGTGGCGACCCCTGGATTAATAAAAAGACTGAGCCGAAAAGAAAATGAATGAATGAATGAAGTTATCTTTTGTTGATAAATTTAGCTAACTAACCAACAATGAGTATACTTTATATGTGTTTTATATGTGTCTATATGTGTTATTTTAGGTATGAAAAGTACAACTGTTTGATGTCATTTTAGATTAATAGCTCATGTGTGTTAAGTAACATTAAAAAAACATAATTGATACTGATAAATTTAGTAAATATTAAAATTAACAAATGCATTTTTGTAATTGTAATGCGGTATTGAACACACACACACACACACACACGCACGCACGCACGCACGCATATATATGTAATTAGCTAATAAGTGACCAAATAAAATAAAAAAGAATCACAGTGTGCATATAGTTAAGAGAATGTTCCGAGTGAGTAAAGGTAGTGAATTTAAATTATAAGACAAGTGGTAGTTTTACAGTATGTAAGTAAAATGTATCTGATTTTGACAGGCTACTTTATTGCAATAATTTTGACTGGAAGAGTCATATGAGATTAAGGTAATAATGTTTTTTCTTATGTTTCCTATTACGAATATGGTGCACATATAAACCTAAACAGCTTAAAATAAAAAAATAATTATTTTCCTTTTTATGTAATAATGCTTTAATACTTTTGCTTATAGACACCAGTCTCAGTTATTACAAATTGTAAAGAAATGCATAGCAAAGACCTGTATTTAAATCTGACCATGTCAATTCATAACTGACCCATTGTATAATTGCAATATTCTTTATTTTATTTGTTAAGGGAGTTGATACTAAAATATACTTTATTGTAATACATTTTAACATTACTTTTGTTTCTGTTCGAGTCTGCATTTTTTATGAAGTTTAATATAAACATTGCTTTAAACAATGTTAGACTGTGTCCTGTCAAAATAGTTTAATGCAATTTTTGTGATGTCAACATAATTGATTATAGTGTCACATGATCTGCCAGAAATCATTCGATTTTGCTGCTCAAACATATTTCTGATTATCAGTGTTAAAAGCATTTGTGCTGCTTCTAGAATTTTTATAGATATTTTATAAGAATAATTTACCTATAAATTTGAATTATTTAAATTAACTTGATTTAAAATCTCTTAGCTGGCTGGCTGGCTGGCTGGCTGGCTGGCTGGCTGGCTGGATGGATGGATGGATGGATGGATGATGGATGGATGGATGGATGGATGGATGGATGGATGGATGGATGGATGGATAGATGGATGGATGGATAGATGGATAGATAGATAGATAGATAGATAGATAGATAGATAGATAGATAGATAGATAGATAGATAGATAGATAGATAGATAGATAGATAGATAGATAGATAGATAGATAGATAGATAGATCACTCCAAACTTTTGAGATATTAAACAGATTACAATTTGAATGAAAGTTGAAATATATTTACATATGGTTTATTGAGACCCTATTTATAATAATCTGCCATTTGGATGGTTATTTTAACGTTAATCATTTTGGGTTTGTCTGATAGCGTTTCATAACTGCCATCCAAGAACACGTGGATCATTTAACCAATTGCTTTCTGCGACATAAAAACTGTAACAAGTGATGATGACTTGTCATCATTGCCATAGTCTACAGTACATCACTGCTCCTCTCACGCCTCCTGTCAATGAATGAGTCCGGCGCGCGCGCACTTCCGCTGCCCCCGCCCGTGCGACTGGACCATCTGATCTTTGTCCTACGTAAGACCGTCGCTCCGCCTCGCTCTCCTATCGGACCGTTTCCCCTACCGCATCCATTTTTGTGCATTCAAGAAATCTCTTGGAGTTAACAGCAGCGACCAGGAGGAAATCGGGAGGTCGGTGGCGGAAGCGAGGACGCCGAGAACCGCAATAAGGCACCGCGCGCCCTGCTATTGGACGATGCGCGAGAGCTCTCCATAAGCGGCAGCAACCATGGGTTAGACTGCATTCACCATGATTGCGAAATAAAAGGCAAGCACTCGTTTTCTCTCCACACACTCGACAGGCATGCTAGGGATGCCCGGAAACAGGCATGTAACGCGAGAAGCCCCAAGGGTTTTACACCTAATTCTCAGAAGATGCTTGTTTTTATGAGCCGGCGTGACAAGCTACATTGTGTACACTCGTTTTCCCATGCTGTCACGGGGTTATATCGATTATCGTTAATAGTGTGCTAAATGTCTACCTTGAACATACAGCAGCTTGGTCTCACAGATGAGCCTGTGTGTTACTGTAGCTAGTGCAACATTTCTTCAGAATCACGCCATTTAGATGCTAACCTACAGTTATGTGTCTGATAAACACAAACAGTAGCACATGTGTAGGCTCTCTGCAGATGCATTTAATGTTCATTCATTGCTCTTTCAGCAGCACATAGAACTGAAAATGTCAGCTCGGGGGGCCCCGGCCCCGGCCACGTCCCCTGTGGCTCCTGATCCGCCGGACATGCCAGACCTGAGCCACCTCACTGAGGAGGAGAGGAAGATCATACTTTCGGTCATGGACAGACAGAAGAAAGAGGAGGAGAAGGAGCAGTCCACACTGAAGTAAGCCTGCTGATGGACATTGTTCAGCAACCCTTAACCCTGTGGTGTTGTTTGGTCATTGTTGACTAACCAAAGATAAAAAAGGAAAAGTTTAGAAATCAGTACTTCACCAGAATTGGATATTTTTGCAGCAGTAAAATTTAAATAAATAATCATGGACTTGATTTGAAAAAGCTGAAAATCAGTCACACATGTGTTGTTTGTGGACAGGCCTAATGCAATGAATGGGGACTATGAAGAAAAACAATGCAGTGAGTCACAATGCAGGAAAAACAGTAGCATGTCAAACAGGTTAACACAAACACTCATATACACAACCGCCTATGATCTGGCATGACTGTAACACAAAGCAAATTCAATATTTCAGCCATGCTAGCAACACAGAGAGATTAACATTGTTGAGAAGACTCAATTAAGACTTAGAATTAGATCATAATAGGTTGAGTTAAACTAAGATGTAATCAATCATGCATTGTTCAATTTTGGTATACTATAATTTTGAATATTAATGTGTGACTTGGATTGTGGAGAACAAAATCTGGCATTTAAATACTCGTATATATACACATTATTTATACATTACATATATACATGATTATTGTCATCAAATAAGAGCACTATTGAAATACGATGCAGTAATTGCATTCCAAATTCATAATACGATTAAGTTTTCAGGTTGTTTTTGACCTCGATCAACACAAGTGTGACTCCTAAATGAACGATATCTGCGGGTTAACAGGGAGCGAGCGGGCTGGAGGGCTCTATGCGGGCTAGCAGTGCTGCAGTCTCGGGCTCGTGGATGATGGCTGCATTTGTCTCTTTAAAAACGCTCCCTGTCATTTTCAAGCATGACTGTCTCCTGAAATCTAATACGTCTGCTTACGTAGACTGTCAATATTAGGCTATTGTTGAGGCGAGCCCGGGACAAAACAGCCGGGTTCGCCTTGAGAGGTCAATGTCACGCGCCTCGGAGGTTTCCGTGGCTCGTGCTTGTAGTATTTTGTCTCAGTTATGGTCATTCCGTGCGGCTCTGGTGGGCTGGGTTTGCTGTGGGCGCCATCTTCGCTAAAAATCCCATCAGCTGCCGTTTACCCGAGATTACTACACGTTTTAATGCGTGCTGTCGAATAGGTCAGACGCTAAACATTAAAGCCACAGTTGTATTTGCGCGACTGCGGTTGCAGTTGGAGCTCCGCGCGGTGTTTTCAGCACCACGGCGCTGTCCACTCGTGCTCGCGGTGCGGATGCGTGTGTGCGGATGCGTGCGTGTGTGTTTTCTCCAGAGTCGTTGCACGTATGAGCGCGGTGTTTGCTGACAGAACGATCAGCCTTTCTCTGTGTGCTGGTGTTTGCTTGACGTGCTGTATTAATTGCAAGGGTGCACCTGTTTTTCTTGTGCATATAGAGGTGGCTGATCAAGCGGTGACAGCGGTGTCCTGCAGTGTGACATGCAACACTTTTAAATCTGCATCTGGAACAGAACTGCTGTAGTCATTATTTATTTCTTATTGTAAAGATGTATTCAAGAACATGTAGTAGAAACTGATCTTTCAGAGTAATCATGCTCAAAAATAATGCTTAGGTTTAAACATTGACAAAGTAGTAGTGCAGAATATTAATATTACTATTTAACTATTATTTATGTTCAAGACAATTATCACTGCTTTTACATATGTATATGTACATATATTTATAATTTTAACCTTGACATTAGCTTTATTAATAATGGATGTGAAATACAGCACCATAATTAAGACATAAATTAAGCACAGCTTAAAAACATGAAGCAACATATTAAATGAGAATATTGTTTAGTCTAAAAGGTCCACTGAAGCTCAAGGTTCTTAAATCATGCAGTATAGTAGATCAAACATTTGCTGCTATTTTTAAAATACAAAATGTATTCTAATGAAAAAAATGTGCACAGAATGGAGTGTTGCACTCTTGTTTTAAATATAGCAGCACTTTACCTCTCAACCCTGATGATCATGTTTTCCAGCAAGACTTGAGAATGATCCAAAAGAGCAAATTGTGCTTCAATTAATAAAAAAAGGGCAGCATGGTTGCTCACAACAAGAAGGTTGCTGGTTCAAGTACTGGCTGAACCCAGAGGCCTTTCTGTGCGGAGTATGTATGTTCTGCCTGTGTCTGTGTGGGTTTCCTGCAATATGCAATATAGGTGAATTGAATAAAACTAAATGGGCTTTAGTGTGTGAATGGGAGAGTGTGAGGTGTTCGGCTGGAAGGGCATCTGCTGTGTAAAACAATTACCATAGTAATTGGTGGTTCATTCCACTGTGGCGACCTCTGATAAAGTAGGGAATAGAAAATTAAGTGTGTGAATAAAAAAAAAAAAATCTGAGCATGTGTATGACATGTCATATGATCGTGAGCAGTTCAAAACCTGTTTTACAAGTCATCTGGTGTTTATATAATGCACAACCACTGCAACACAATAGACTTATACAATCAGTGTCGGGGAAGCTAATCAGAAACTGTAGTTTGATACACTGAAAACCCTAATAAGTTGACTGAGCTAAATTAATTGAGTAAATTAGTTGCCTCAATTTAATTGAGTAATAGAGTCTCCCAAAACGTGCATATTTAAGTTTATTTAACTTGCCGGTTTTGTAGACTATACATAAATTGTTCACTTCACCAATATAAGTGTAGTCTACAAAACCGGCAAGTTAAACACGCCCTCTTGTCTGCTTTGGCTAAATAAATAAAACTACACGTTATATATATATATATATATTAGTACATGCGTGTGTAATAATATACTATGAAAGAATGTTTGAGTAGCCATTTATTCACATTATTATGAATAATTATACCTGAAGCCATTTGTATTCTGATTTAAGAAAAGACCTTGCACTTTAAAGGTTGCACATATTAGAATTTTACAGTCAAGACTACATTTGTGAAAATGACCTATTTTTTTTTCAAAGGATTGATTATGATTTTGAGCTCACTACACTTGAAATCTTAAGTTTATGCATTTTCATGGTACATAAGTTAAATTAACTCATATTTTTAAGTGATAGGACTACAATGCAAAGTTTTAAGTTATGTTCAGTCAACTTTACTTAATTGTTTAAGTAAAGACAACATTAGGGTTCACAGTGTACGCTACAAGCTACTCATCAGTTGAAGTAGATAAGCTACTCTCAAACTACCGATCAAAAAAATAGTTAGCTACAGTACTGTACAATTTAGTAACTAAAGTTAGTAAATGATGTAATTACAAATAAATAAGTGATTAAGCACTAATGAGGATTGTTGTAAGTTATATATTTGATATTTAAAACAATACAGTTATGATATGAAAGTCTAATTTAAATTACAAACTGTATCCAGGTATTTCAAACAGGCTGCTGTGCAAATACATACAACTCTCACAAAATGATTTTTGTTTTTTTGATCTCATGAAACTCACAAACTCCTGGGGCAACTGGTAAATAACTTAAGGTAAACAAACAGTAACATTTTCTCAAAATTGTAAGAAACTATTTAGAATCAATCATGCAAAGTACTTGCTTCATGTTACTTGGCAATTTTCAGAATACTTTATAAACTGAATT
The DNA here is from genome assembly GCF_903798145.1 of Danio aesculapii. Taxonomy (NCBI): domain Eukaryota; kingdom Metazoa; phylum Chordata; class Actinopteri; order Cypriniformes; family Danionidae; genus Danio; species Danio aesculapii. The sequence goes on along the minus strand of NC_079453.1, from coordinate 23,561,839 downwards.
TCAATCATTGTTAGTTCACAGTACTAAATTAATAAATTAGCAACAAAAAAACCATGATTTAGGGGCAGCACGGTGGCGCAGTGGGTAGCACAATCATCTCACAGCAAGAAGATCGCTGGTTTGAGCCTCGGCTGGGTCAGTTGGCATTTCTGTGTGGAGTTTGCATGTTCTCCCCATGTTCGCGTGGGTTTCCTCCGGGTGCTCCGGTTTCCCTCACAAGTCCAAAAACATGTGGTTTAGGTGAATTTTGCAAGCTAAATTGTCCTTAGTGTATGTGTGTAAATGAGTGTGTATGGATGTTTCCCAGTGATGGGTTGCAGCTGGAAGGGCATCCGCTGTGTAAAACATATGCTGGGTAAGTTGGTGGTTCATTCCGCTGTGGTGATGCCAGATTAATAAAGGGACTAAGCCGAAAAGAAAATGAATGAATGAATGAATGAAAAGCATGATATGTCTAATGTACCAATATAATACATGATTTTAGTTTGGGATCTTGCAAAAAGTTGTGCTGCTGCTGTAAAAATGTAGTTAGCTACATGTTTTACAGTAGCTACTGTAGAAAAAAAACACTACTGAAAAATATAGTTAAGATATAGCTGTGTCTATTTCTCAACACTGCATATAAGACAATGTGAACTTCAGCTATAAATATACTGCTCAAGGCTCTGAAGCACAGGAAATAATGTAAAACATTTATTTCAAGTCTTCCATCATTAAGCATCTGTTTATCTAGCAGTCTGGCTCTCTGACTCTGCTTCTTTCCATTAATATCAGCTCGTATATGCAGTCATCTCTCTGTTTAGAGAGAGAGAAGAAATATTATTTACTGGAGTGGCCCAGTTGGCTCCAGCTTCCAAGGCTGTAATGAACCCAGTGAACTCCTCGCTCAGTGCCAGTGTAGCTCAGGTCTGTTTGTAGGCCAGTAGCAGACGGTGGCACACCTCTGCCATGTGCATGATGGTCAACAGAATACTGAGATTCTTAGGAACTAATAGTAACAAACCATTTGTCTTTTGTAATTTATTATCATCCAATTTTTTAATTATATGCATATATATTTTGCCTTAAGTTATTAGTGTAACATGTGCTGGACTACACGTTACTTCACTTAAAATTATTTGATTTTATTGGGTTTAATGTTGGCATCAGTGGCTCCATTTAGACCTTTTTTGATGTTTATTCAAAACTAGCAGGATAAATATACAATGTGCTTTCAGAAATACAATCAATTGAGTTTTAAAGAGGTGACATGGGTTTTAGTCCAAGGGACCATACACAATAATAACAAATAAATAAAGTATGAATAAAAAAAATGAAGAGGAAACCCCCTATAAAAATAACAATAAATAAATGTAATAATAATAATAATAATAATAATAATAATAATAATAATAATAATAATTCATTCATTAATTTTCTTTTCGGCTTAGTCCCTTTATTATTCTGGGGTCGCCACAGCGGAATGAACCACCAACTTATCAGCATTTTTTACGTAGCGAATACCCTTCCAGCTGCAACACATCACTGGGAAACATTCATAATAATAATAATAATAATAATAATAATAATAATAATAAAAATTCACAATAATAATAATAATAACAACAACAATAATAATAATAATAATTTTCCTGATTGTTTACATGTACATATAGCTTATAAAAAATAAAAACACAAATAACACACAATACTCTACTGGTTTCTTTTGTCGAGTTTAATTATAATCTAGCCTATATTTTATCTACAACACAACCTAGGAGCAAAACAGGTTACTCTGGTGGTTTTTATTAAATAGCTACCTCCTAGCTAAAATAAGCCTCTTCACCACTTAAGTAAAAAAAAAATTACAGACATCTATTTGTTTGTTAATATATTTTTTTAACAAATGAATTATGATTATTTCACATTGTTTATTTCAGAGTACATCATGCTTTGTGTGTGTATGTGTGTGTGTGTGTGTGTGTGTGTGTGTGTGTGTGTCTGAGAGAGAGAGAGAGAGAGAGAGAGAGAGAGAGAGAGAGAGAGAGAGAGAGAGAGAGAGAGAGAGAGAGAGAGAGAGAGAGAGAGAGGGCAGTCACTGAGAGCTGTCAGAGCAGAGCTCATTAATATTCACGACTGTTCCAAATGGGGTCAATAAGGTTGCTGATTCTATTATTTAATGGAATAATAAATAAGCATTTTAAACCACTACTGGACATTTTTTTAACATACCAAAGCCACATACATATTATGTAGACATCAGAAAACAATTTAATGCATTATCTAATCTAATATAGCACCCTATACATCACAAATATTGCCTTATATCTCTAACCATACAATTATAAATGATTTGAATATCATTTAAAGAGCCCGTATTTTGCAATATAAAAGGTCATATTTTGGTTTTGGGGTTCTTCAACACCAGGCTGATATGCATGCAAGGTCAAAAAACCCTTTCATTGTCTTATAATATGCATTTATTTTTACCTAATTATCCCAAAGACTACAAAATGATTCGTTTAGCGATTCATTTGTTCCCAAACCTCTCCTTAGCATGAAGCTAATCTGCACTGATTGGTCCGATGACCCAGCCTGTTGCGATGGGTCGACTGGGTTCAGTGCGAAACACCACCACGGCTATGAAGTAGCACAGACTATGTGAGAGCCCAATGCAGGAATGCATAAAAGCAATGCAGTTAAACACCAGCATATTACTCTACTCTTAAACCTAACCCCAAGTAATAACAATGACACACATTCAGTATTATTCCACACAGTGGCAAAAGTTGAACTATTTAGAAAATTGACCACATTGTATTGTTGTGAAAATGAACTTTAACCGTTTATTCCCCACAGCCGCATCTCCATCTGTCAGTGATCATCATCTTTGTGTCATAATCAGTCCTGTGATCCCCGCGCTCCGCTAGTGTCTGAAGGAAAAGGCACGTTCACGGTTTTATCGGAACTGGTACTACATATTTAGTAATGATTTAGATCGAAACCCAACACAATTCATTTATTCGACTCATCTAGTCGACTATTTAGTTAAAGAATCAATAGTTTTAAACATTGCACTTTCAGATTGAAACCTCAGCTGGATGTTTTCATTCACTTAGTGCTGTTACACACTGCATGGAAGCTATTTTTTAAAAACCCATAATAGGGGCTCTTTAATGGCCCGTTTCCACTGAGTGGTACGGTACGGTACGGTTCGGTTTGGTACGCTTTTATGGCCGTTTCCACTGTCAAAAAGCGTACCGAATCAAACCGTACCATACCACTTTTTCGGCACCCTTTCGAAAGGGTACAAAATACGAGAAAGGGTACCAAAAGGCGGAGACACACGCGCAGCTGAACGCTATTGGTTTACAGAGATACGTCATTCGCTTACGCAACAAGCCAGAATGAAAACAAAAAACCCACCATGTTTGAAATACACAGCGAGAGATTACAGCGGAATTATAAATACATATAATAACGAGTCATGGTTGATCTGGGCTCAAACAAACCTTGTCATCGTCTGGATGAACAGCCACAAATCCAAGAAGAGGAGCAGATTTACCCTGATTTTTTTTGTGTTTTGAACCTAAATACTGACAAAATGTCTGCTATATGTAGTTCTTCGGTAACATATCGGAGACTGTAATGGGCTGTATGTGTTTATATATGTTCATTTATTTAGTTATTTAATATAATTACAGACGTTACAGTAGGCTGTATCGCACTGTCATTGATCTGCAGTTATAATCAACTCATGTTCATTGAAAAGTTAGTAATAAACATTTCTACACAAGTATTTATGTGTATGAAGCATCTGTTCTGGAGAAGTGCTTTTCATATGATATGTAAGTGACCCCTACAGCTTTATTGTAGACATTTCCTCGAGTGAGAATGACGTCGACTGAAACTTTCTGTCATACCACGCCCACCAAAAGGGTACCGTTGTTAGTGGAAACACAAGCCTGATAAAGGTGACCCGTACCAAACCGAACCGTACCGTACCGTACCGTACCAGTCAGTGGGAACGAACCATAAGAGAAAAAAAATCAAACAAACAATAGAACTCAAAAAACAAGACCATTCTTTATGAATATCTGACAATTAAAATAATAATACTAATCTAGTTGACAATACCTTTTCTGTCATGTCTGAACACAAGTGATCTATAAATTAAGAACTTTTCAATCCATGTAACCTCTTCATTCCACAAAATGTTCTTTATAATAGAAAATGATTTGTTACAGATTTAAACTGTTCCTCACACTAAAAACAAAATGCTATTTTAAGAACACATCACTGAATTTATTTATTTATTTGTTTATTAATTTTAATTTTTATAATTTTAATTTAATTGTATGGCTTTGAAATCCCCCATTTTCAAGGCTTTATTTTTAAGAGTGTAGCGTGTTTTCAAAGCTCTGGAGTCTAGACAGCGTTTATCAGTTTAGGTTAATCAAAGTTCACCATTTCTGATAAGCCATATAGTTGATCACAAAATGTTCTGCATAATGTCAACATGTCTGGGTTATGGCTTGAAATTCAGCTTAGTTGTTTGTATATTGTGACCCAGTAGCTTTATTTTTAAGGAAATCAATACATTTATTCAACAGTGATCCATTATATTGATCAAAAGTGAAAGTAAAGACTTCTAAATGTACAATAGAATTTGTTTCCAAATGAATGCTGTTTTTATGAGCATTTTATTTATCAAATGAACATCTTTAACATTGATAACAATAGATGTTTATTACAATTTTATTTTGATGTTAATAAAAGCATATATTTCTGAAGCATGATGTGACACTGCAGGCCCGAAGCCAGGGGGGGTTCGAGTGTTTCGAAAGAACCACCCCTCAATGACAAAAGTTGAGAATTTGTCCCATACATGAACTCATTTATCAGATTTTGACTGCTTTACCATCATGAATTGTGAAAATAACCCATTGAAAAAGAGTTCAAGATCAAGCCGAATCATTTGTTGACCGTCACATCAGTGTGACTCAAGCTAATCAGTTTTGGTCAATGCAAAATATTATTTTTCACGAGTCCAACATCCAGCTTTGCAAGAACACATACAATCGGATGTATTGCAAGTGAAGTCACCTTTCGCTACTGTATTGTTTTTAAATAAAGAAAACATTTTACAAGCAACATTTATTCTAAATCTTGGACCTTATTTTGAAACAAAAAAAAAAGACCAATAAAAAGATGTGAAGCACCACAAGCGGCACATATTAAAATAAATTGATGAAAACTAATCTGGCTATTGGTATGCATGAATTTCAATCAAATGTACTTTTTTTTACAAGAAAGTTTAGGCAAATCATGAAGCTCTTTTATTATTATTATTATTATTATTATTATTATTATTATTATTTTGATTATTATTATGTTTAAATTTTTTATTATTCAAATGGCCAAATTCTGACTGAGGAAAGTTGAATGTGCTGGCCAGTTTGTTATTTGCCTGATAGATGACAATAGGCTGCAATAGGCTGCAGTGTAAATGAACGAGACTTGAGTATAATAATTAGACTTGCAATAAAATGTCCCGAAAGATGATTCTGGTCAATTAAGGCATTGGTTATCATGTTGATAGGTGCAGTTCTTCATTTTTGTAAACACTATGTTTTTAGCCAGTAATTTAATGCTATAAAAACGGGGCGTGTCATCGTGATTGACAGTGGTGATTGACAGCTTCTCAAAGCAGACCGTCGGAGCTTCAGGAGGAGATTGAAGTGCTATTATTTGATTTGTGTGTTATTTTACCATGATAAAATGAGTTCAGCAGTAAACTATACTTTCTGACATACAGGATCTGATGGAACACTGTTTATTCGGTAAGGTCAGGGTTTTATCGGGCTTTAGTTTGCTGATACATGCCTAGCCATGATGGGGAAAATACAGGTGATCGCTATCTAGCAGTAATACTCTTAATGGGTCTGAATTAATAATTAGGAGGGCAAAACTAACTTGACTGAAAGGACGTCTCTGATATTTTGAGTTCCAGCATGTTATTGAGTTAATCTACTGAATTTGCTGTTATGAAATATTAATGTTCTAGAAACCGAATCTTATACAACAAATAGAGCTGTTAATGTTATATATTATTTATAGACATCATTTAACGTTGGCTTTTTTTTTAAAAACACCTACTAAACTTTCAAATAAATGTAAATTCCTCTTTGCCAGATATAATTAAGGCATCGAACAAACCAAATGAAAACGGAGGCAAAAAAACAAAAAAAACAATATGCAAGCGATGTTGCAGTAGCTGATAGACATCAGTTGATGTATTAATACTGCTAAGTTTATTGTACAACTTGATAAGGATTATTTAATATAGTGCAGGGATAAGATGTGTAAATATCCTGTTGATATATAGAAATCTTGCTGTATTTATCTTTTAAACGAAAAATTTTTCCGCATGGTAAATCGTTATCTATGGTGTGTATATATATTTGGGGCCTGTTGATCGCTAATTAAAAATAAAAACCTTTTTATAAATGTGTGTGTTGTTTATATGTTATTTTTCATATTTTACAAATGTTAATTCTACCCCTATGAAGATAATAAAAAGCAACAACCCGTTATAATAGACATATTTTTTATGCTCATGGCTTAGTCTAACTTAGGCTAGAGTGTATGAAAGATCGTTTATTTTGCAGTCCAGCATATATTGTTTTTATTAAATTATAACAGCTTACATTACAGTTTTTAAAAAAAATTGTATTATTACGTGTTTTTAAATGTAAATGCTTATATTTATTTAGTGAGCCTAAGCTATAGTTCAGATATCGGCGGTCAAATGAGAAGTTCGGGGGGAGCGTGGTTGATTTGACGTACAAGCATTTGGTTGGAAGCTTGATTCCGCGGCTCCGCCTCTGGCTCCATCAGGCAGTCCTTCTGCGCATGCCCAGGCTCCAATGTCAGCAGTCTTTTGTGACAGTTTGTGCCCATCATGAAGCGTTTTGCCTTCAAAGCGTTCAATGGGAAAAGGCGATGTTGTGTTGTCCATAATTTTTACAGTCATTGGTCATGCCCTAGTTTTGAATGTAATGAGCTAGATGATATAAATATTCCCACATAATGTTCAGTTAAAACATGCAATTTAGTCTAAGGCTAGCATAAGCCTTATCTGTGAATCTGGGGCTTAAAGTACTATTTAAATAATAATAATAATTAAATAACTCATTTTAAAGTTGAATTACATCTATCATTGTCTGTAAAAATGACTATTAAAAAATACAAATGACAATGTAAGCTACTATGTACTATAGAAAAAAGTTTAAAACAGTTTAACCTTTCCTAACCTGTCTAGAAGCATGCAATCTTTTCGATTCAGTCTGCTCTGTCTAGCTGTTTTTATATGGACTTTTTTTTGCACATCCCAAATATCAGCAGCTAATGTTGAAATGTATTTTGGCAGTGTGTGCTAAAAGAGCACAAACGGTCATCTGAGGTGACGCTGTGGTTTCTAGCATATGTCCGTATCTTCTGCCCTCACTCCTGAGCATTAAGTGCTAAGAGTGATGATCTATTGAAAAATGAGGTTTCTTATGAAGATTAGGGAGTTTTTGCAAAGTCAGTCAAGTACTGGTTAAGTATTAATCAAGTAAATGCAGACCCATTGCAACATGTTCCAGTTTGTATCTGCGTTTCTGCTTTGATAATAGCAGTATTAAGTCATTCACACACAATCTGCTTTAAGAGGAGTCTGGAAGGCTTGTCCTCAGATATTGAAGGAAACAGTGTTTTATACTGATAAAACACTGGTGTTGGGGAAAAAAAACTGATTATTTGTTGAACTCAGATTTCAGTGCATTTGAGTCAATAACCTTTTTGAAACTAGGCATACCATTTATAAATGTTATTCATAAAATTTTATCTGTAGAATGTATGAATAGGCTTACATGAAATATCCAGATTTTATAGCTCATTATTGAGTCTATTTTTTTTACCGACAGTCCATCCGGTCCTTCACTTTTTTATGTTACAGCCTTATTCCAAAATAGATTAAATTCATTTATTTCTATAAAATTCTACACACAATACCTCATAATGACAATATGAAAAAAATATTTTTTGGAAATTGTTGCAAATTTATTAAAAATAAAAAACCTGAATAATCACATGTACATAACTATTCACAGTCTTTGCTCAATAGTTTGTTGGTGCAACTTTGGCAGCAATTACAGTCTTTTTGAATATGATGCCACAAGCTTGGCCCACCTGTCTTTAGAAATTTTTGCCTATTCCTCTTTGCAGTACCTCTCAAGATTATGATTGAACTGCTGATTTATTTGATCAAACTGCTTATTTTTTAGTTCACTTGGCATGGTAGGAGAATCTAGTGTAGTAATCCCAATGTTTTGTGTTCTTGTAATATACAGTAAATGTTGCTGATTTGGTGTCAGCTCAGGCTACTTAAGAAGTGAATTAGAAAATGCCTGCCACTGCTGTGCTCCTGCCTGAGACACTTAACCTCAGATGCTCCAGAGGAACCTCTCTGCAATCAGCACGCCGTAGTTTGCTTCTGAAAAACACATCTGCTAAATGACAAATAATATTGTCAGTATAAAAGCACATGCTTCATCTATGTGTGCGTTCACTTTTAAATCTAGAACCTGAATTGAATGAATTGAAGTTTGAATTGAGTTCTCATAGTGTTTTTGTAACTATGATTGTGTGCTGCAATGAACAAAGTCATACTGAATAGAGGCTATATTCCCTTTAAAACTGCATAGATAGATAGATAGATAGATAGATAGATAGATAGATAGATAGATAGATAGATAGACAGACAGACAGACAGACAGACAGACAGACAGACAGACAGACAGACAGACAGTCAGACAGAGACAGTCAGACAGACACAAACAGACAGACAGACAGACAGAAAGACAGACAGACAGACAGACAGACAGACAGACAGATAGATAGATAGATAGATAGATAGATAGATAGATAGATAGATAGATAGATAGATAGACAGACAGACAGACAGACAGACAGACAGACAGACAGACAGACAGACAGACAGACACAAACAGACAGACAGACAGAAAGACAGACAGACAGACAGACAGACAGACAGACAGATAGACAGATAGATAGATAGATAGATAGATAGATAGATAGATAGATAGATAGATAGATAGATAGATAGATAGATAGATAGATAGATAGATAGATAGATAGATAGATAGATATGATTTCATTTGTTATGTTTGAATATGCAAATATGTTTCTTTTTTGACATATTAAAATATAAACAAAGGGGATTTTCGCACCTGACCTATATTTTTTATTATTATTGTTTTTTTATTATTATTAAATGTATTAAATTATCATTCTTTTTTATTTTTTCCAACTGGGAGATTCTGGGAAAAAAACCTCAGCATTTAGCCCTGTCTAATCTAAAATGTCAATCATAATGGTCTCAATAATATCTTTAAAAAGTTTTAAATTTACCCTGGTGAAACCTGCAGAAACCCAGAACACTGAACTTATATTAGAATGAAAAAATTAAACTTAATGAAATGCCAAAAATCTCGAAATTGAAAATGTATGAAAAAGCAGTGTATTTGGCGTGCAGTGTTTAACCCTCCTCCCCTAGCACTCAAAGAATCATGGGATTATGCTTTGAGCAACACACAGAACTTGGCATTAAAGAGTGTGCTGAAGTTTATAGCCCTTGATTTCTGGACTAATTTTAGCTGAGCAAATATTTATAGGTTTTGCAATTTGCCCTGTTCAGTTCACTGAACTGTCAAGTGCTATATATTAATACAAGGGCGTGTAACAATACGCTCATGTCACAAATTTGTATTTTTAAGACAGATGTACCCCCACAATTCTAAGAAAAATTCAATGAAATGTAGTATGTCAGATATAAACTTAGAAATGTAGGGAAAATATCAAATTCTGATGTTCAAAAGGGCAAGAGTTTAGATGAAGTCCCCTGTATTATTATTACTATTATTCATTCATTTATTCAGTCATTCATTCAATCATTTTCCTTCGGCTTAGTCCCTTTATTCATCAGGGATCACCACAGCGGAATGAACCGCCAACTTGTTCAGCATATGTTTTACACTCTAACATTCACAAACTGCGGCCAATTTACTTTATTCAATTCATCTATAGCGCATGTCTTTGGGCTGTGGGGGAAACCAGAGCACCCGGAGGAAACCCACGACAACATGGGGAGAATATGCAAACTCCACACAGAAATGTCAACAGGTCCAGCTGGGACTCGAACCAGCGACCTTCTTGCTGCTTGCTTACTGTTATTATTATTGTTATTATTGTTTTATGACAGTTCAATTTTTTTTTTTAAATTTCAATATAAACATTAATAACAGGTCTTTTCTTTGCATTTTGGGACTTTGATCATTGCTCAACAACAACTTTTGTTCTTAAAAAACTTTAAATTACAGTCTAAACTCTATGTATATATATATATATATATATATATATATATATATATATATATATATATATATATATATATATATATATATATATATATATATATATATATATATATATATATATATATATATATATAGAAGAGTTCAGATGCAAAAGCCAAAAATGAGATCATGACAGTGCGTGAATGCTTTAGGCACGTAGTACCCCATCAACAAATAGATTTGCTTTTAATCATCCAAATCCCAGCATCAGCGCATTCAGAATTAACAGTTTGTTGGCAAAAGCCGCTAAATGCCAATTGCCTTTGGCAGCAAAAGCCGATATATCCCGAGAACCAATTAGAAGGCGCGAATCAAATCATGTGTACAATGTAGCGGCGCGCTGATACGCCGGCTTTTTATTAATATGATTAATAGTATTGATTAATGGATTACTTGACAGATTTCATTCATTCATTTTCCTTCTGCTTTGTCCCTGGTTTATCAGGGTTACCACAGCAGAATGAACTGCCAATTACTTGACAGATTTATGTATTTTTAATTTTAGGTGGTTTGTGTCATGTGTTTTATGTTTGGTAAAATAATCTCTAATTTCATCTTTACTGATTTTCAACTAGTTACATTGTCTTGTCCCAATAGGTGGATTTAGAGGTTTTTGCAAAAAAAGCACTGGTGGATTTAAGTTTTGACGCAAAAGAAAATCTACTAAAAATCTAAAAACCAAAGAAATTTCTAAAGTGACATTTTTGAAAAAAAAGGTATTTTATTTACTAGCTAATAACCCTATCATTACCTATAAAATGAAACTTCTGAACCTAATCAGAGGAGCCTTGCATCTGAACTCTTCATATATATATATATATATATATATATATATATATATATATATATATATATATATATATATATATATATATATATATATATATATATATATATATATATATATATATTGTCTGGACCATTTTAAATCTGAGTAGTGAACTGCAGGTTTACTTGTTAGTTATTTTCTTGAACTTATTTCCTAAGTGTAGCAAAAATTGATACTAACAGCCCCGACATTTAAAGGGACATTTCACCCAAAACTGAAAGTTTTCTCATTTACTAACCCTTCACTTGTTCTAAACTAGTTTGACTTCTTTTCTTTTTCTGTTGAACACAAAATAAGATATTTTAAAGAAGT